>NW_026600285.1:0-300000 GCF_029448725.1 Salvelinus fontinalis
TAACCCTTTTCCATAAACAAGCTCTAAATCATGTTGAAACACAGAAATAAGCACTTTTCAAAAACAAGCTCCAAATCATGTTGAAATACAGAAATAAACACTTTTCCATAAACAAGCTCTAAATCATGTTTGATGCACTCTGTAAGTAAATTTTATTTCAGTACTGTTTAATCAGGATGGTAGGAACACTGTGGACAGTTTTCAGCAAGTTGCAACGTTGAAATACAGAAATGAACACTTTTCCAAAAACAAGCTCCAAATCATGTTGAAATACAGAAATGAACACTTTTCCAAAAAAAAGCTCCAAATCATGTTGAAATACAGAAATAAGCACTTTTCAAAAACAAGCTCCAAATCATGTTGAAATACAGAAATGAACACTTTTCCATAAACAAGCTCTAAATCATGTTTGATGCACTCTGTAAATAAATTTTATTTCAGTACTGTTTAATCAGGATGATAGGAACACTGTGGACAGTTTTCAGCAAGTTGCAACATTGAAATACAGAAATAAACACTTTTCCAAAAACAAGCTCTAAATCATGTTGAAAAACAGAAAAAACAGTTTTCCAAAAACAAGCTCCAAATCATGTTGAAATACAGAAATGAACACTTTTCCAAAAACAAGCTCCAAATCATGTTGAAATACAGAAATGAACACTTTTCCATAAACAAGCTCTAAATCATGTTTGATGCACTCTGTAAATAAATTTTATTTCAGTACTGTTTAATCAGGATGATAGGAACACTGTGGACAGTTTTCAGCAAGTTGCAACATTGAAATACAGAAATAAACACTTTTCCAAAAACAAGCTCTAAATCATGTTGAAAAACAGAAAAAACAGTTTTCCAAAAACAAGCTCTAAATCATGTTGAAATACAGAAATAGTCACTTCTCAAAAACAAGCTCCAAATCATGTTGAAATACAGAAATAAACACTTTTCCATAAACAAGCTCTAAATCATGTTTGATGCACTCTGTAAGTAAATTTTATTTCAGTACTGTTTAATCAGGATGGTAGGAACACTGTGGACAGTTTTCAGCAAGTTGCAACGTTGAAATACAGAAATAAACACTTTTCCAAAAACAAGCTCTAAATCATGTTGAAAAACAGAAAAAAACAGTTTTCCATAAACAAGCTCTAAATCATGTTGAAATACAGAAATAGTCACTTCTCAAAAACAAGCTCCAAATCATGTTGAAATACAGAAATAAACACTTTTCCTTAAACAAGCTCTAAATCATGTTTGATGCACTCTGTAAGTACATTTTATTTCAGTACTGTTTAATCAGGATGATAGGAACACTGTGGACAGTTTTCAGCAAGTTGCAACGTTGAAATACAGAAATAAACACTTTTCCAAAAACAAGCTCTAAATCATGTTGAAATACAGAAATAGTCACTTCTCAAAAACAAGCTCCAAATCATGTTGAAATACAGAAATTAACCCTTTTCCATAAACAAGCTCTAAATCATGTTGAAACACAGAAATAAGCACTTTTCAAAAACAAGCTCCAAATCATGTTGAAATAGAGAAATTTACAATTTTCCAAAAACAAGCTCCAAATCATGTTGAAATACAGAAATGAACACTTTTCCAAAAACAAGCTCCAAATCATGTTGAAATACAGAAATGAACACTTTTCCAAAAACAAGCTCCAAATCATGTTGAAATACAGAAATAAACACTTTTCCATAAACAAGCTCTAAATCATGTTTGATGCACTCTGTAAGTAAATTTTATTTCAGTACTGTTTAATCAGGATGGTAGGAACACTGTGGACAGTTTTCAGCAAGTTGCAACGTTGAAATACAGAAATGAACACTTTTCCAAAAACAAGCTCCAAATCATGTTGAAATACAGAAATGAACACTTTTCCAAAAAAAAGCTCCAAATCATGTTGAAATACAGAAATAAGCACTTTTCAAAAACAAGCTCCAAATCATGTTGAAATACAGAAATGAACACTTTTCCATAAACAAGCTCTAAATCATGTTTGATGCACTCTGTAAATAAATTTTATTTCAGTACTGTTTAATCAGGATGATAGGAACACTGTGGACAGTTTTCAGCAAGTTGCAACATTGAAATACAGAAATAAACACTTTTCCAAAAACAAGCTCTAAATCATGTTGAAAAACAGAAAAAACAGTTTTCCAAAAACAAGCTCCAAATCATGTTGAAATACAGAAATGAACACTTTTCCAAAAACAAGCTCCAAATCATGTTGAAATACAGAAATGAACACTTTTCCATAAACAAGCTCTAAATCATGTTTGATGCACTCTGTAAATAAATTTTATTTCAGTACTGTTTAATCAGGATGATAGGAACACTGTGGACAGTTTTCAGCAAGTTGCAACATTGAAATACAGAAATAAACACTTTTCCAAAAACAAGCTCTAAATCATGTTGAAAAACAGAAAAAACAGTTTTCCAAAAACAAGCTCTAAATCATGTTGAAATACAGAAATAGTCACTTCTCAAAAACAAGCTCCAAATCATGTTGAAATACAGAAATAAACACTTTTCCATAAACAAGCTCTAAATCATGTTTGATGCACTCTGTAAGTAAATTTTATTTCAGTACTGTTTAATCAGGATGGTAGGAACACTGTGGACAGTTTTCAGCAAGTTGCAACGTTGAAATACAGAAATAAACACTTTTCCATAAACAAGCTCTAAATCATGTTGAAAAACAGAAAAAAACAGTTTTCCATAAACAAGCTCTAAATCATGTTGAAATACAGAAATAGTCACTTCTCAAAAACAAGCTCCAAATCATGTTGAAATACAGAAATAAACACTTTTCCTTAAACAAGCTCTAAATCATGTTTGATGCACTCTCTAAGTACATTTTATTTCAGTACTGTTTAATCAGGATGATAGGAACACTGTGGACAGTTTTCAGCAAGTTGCAAAGTTGAAATACAGAAATAAACACTTTTCCAAAAACAAGCTCTAAATCATGTTGAAATACAGAAATAAACACTTTTCCTTAAACAAGCTCTAAATCATGTTTGATGCACTCTGTAAGTACATTTTATTTCAGTACTGTTTAATCAGGATGATAGGAACACTGTGGACAGTTTTCAGCAAGTTGCAACGTTGAAATACAGAAATAAACACTTTTCCAAAAACAAGCTCTAAATCATGTTGAAATACAGAAATAGTCACTTCTCAAAAACAAGCTCCAAATCATGTTGAAATACAGAAATTAACCCTTTTCCATAAACAAGCTCTAAATCATGTTGAAACACAGAAATAAGCACTTTTCAAAAACAAGCTCCAAATCATGTTGAAATAGAGAAATTTACAATTTTCCAAAAACAAGCTCCAAATCATGTTGAAATACAGAAATGAACACTTTTCCAAAAACAAGCTCCAAATCATGTTGAAATACAGAAATGAACACTTTTCCAAAAACAAGCTCCAAATCATGTTGAAATACAGAAATAAACACTTTTCCATAAACAAGCTCTAAATCATGTTTGATGCACTCTGTAAGTAAATTTTATTTCAGTACTGTTTAATCAGGATGGTAGGAACACTGTGGACAGTTTTCAGCAAGTTGCAACGTTGAAATACAGAAATGAACACTTTTCCAAAAACAAGCTCCAAATCATGTTGAAATACAGAAATGAACACTTTTCCAAAAAAAAGCTCCAAATCATGTTGAAATACAGAAATAAGCACTTTTCAAAAACAAGCTCCAAATCATGTTGAAATACAGAAATGAACACTTTTCCATAAACAAGCTCTAAATCATGTTTGATGCACTCTGTAAATAAATTTTATTTCAGTACTGTTTAATCAGGATGATAGGAACACTGTGGACAGTTTTCAGCAAGTTGCAACAATGAAATACAGAAATAAACACTTTTCCAAAAACAAGCTCTAAATCATGTTGAAAAACAGAAAAAACAGTTTTCCAAAAACAAGCTCCAAATCATGTTGAAATACAGAAATGAACACTTTTCCAAAAACAAGCTCCAAATCATGTTGAAATACAGAAATGAACACTTTTCCATAAACAAGCTCTAAATCATGTTTGATGCACTCTGTAAATAAATTTTATTTCAGTACTGTTTAATCAGGATGATAGGAACACTGTGGACAGTTTTCAGCAAGTTGCAACATTGAAATACAGAAATAAACACTTTTCCAAAAACAAGCTCTAAATCATGTTGAAAAACAGAAAAAACAGTTTTCCAAAAACAAGCTCTAAATCATGTTGAAATACAGAAATAGTCACTTCTCAAAAACAAGCTCCAAATCATGTTGAAATACAGAAATAAACACTTTTCCATAAACAAGCTCTAAATCATGTTTGATGCACTCTGTAAGTAAATTTTATTTCAGTACTGTTTAATCAGGATGGTAGGAACACTGTGGACAGTTTTCAGCAAGTTGCAACGTTGAAATACAGAAATAAACACTTTTCCAAAAACAAGCTCTAAATCATGTTGAAAAACAGAAAAAAACAGTTTTCCATAAACAAGCTCTAAATCATGTTGAAATACAGAAATAGTCACTTCTCAAAAACAAGCTCCAAATCATGTTGAAATACAGAAATAAACACTTTTCCTTAAACAAGCTCTAAATCATGTTTGATGCACTCTGTAAGTACATTTTATTTCAGTACTGTTTAATCAGGATGATAGGAACACTGTGGACAGTTTTCAGCAAGTTGCAAAGTTGAAATACAGAAATAAACACTTTTCCAAAAACAAGCTCTAAATCATGTTGAAATACAGAAATAGTCACTTCTCAAAAACAAGCTCCAAATCATGTTGAAATACAGAAATTAACCCTTTTCCATAAACAAGCTCTAAATCATGTTGAAACACAGAAATAAGCACTTTTCAAAAACAAGCTCCAAATCATGTTGAAATAGAGAAATTTACAATTTTCCAAAAACAAGCTCCAAATCATGTTGAAATACAGAAATGAACACTTTTCCAAAAACAAGCTCCAAATCATGTTGAAATACAGAAATGAACACTTTTCCAAAAACAAGCTCCAAATCATGTTGAAATACAGAAATAAGCACTTTTCAAAAACAAGCTCCAAATCATGTTGAAATACAGAAATGAACACTTTTCCATAAACAAGCTCTAAATCATGTTTGATGCACTCTGTAAATAAATTTTATTTCAGTACTGTTTAATCAGGATGATAGGAACACTGTGGACAGTTTTCAGCAAGTTGCAACATTGAAATACAGAAATAAACACTTTTCCAAAAACAAGCTCTAAATCATGTTGAAAAACAGAAAAAACAGTTTTCCAAAAACAAGCTCCAAATCATGTTGAAATACAGAAATGAACACTTTTCCAAAAACAAGCTTCAAATCATGTTGAAATACAGATATGAACACTTTTCCATAAACAAGCTCTAAATCATGTTTGATGCACTCTGTAAATAAATTTTATTTCAGTACTGTTTAATCAGGATGATAGGAACACTGTGGACAGTTTTCAGCAAGTTGCAACATTGAAATACAGAAATAAACACTTTTCCAAAAACAAGCTCTAAATCATGTTGAAAAACAGAAAAAACAGTTTTCCAAAAACAAGCTCTAAATCATGTTGAAATACAGAAATAGTCACTTCTCAAAAACAAGCTCCAAATCATGTTGAAATACAGAAATAAACACTTTTCCATAAACAAGCTCTAAATCATGTTTGATGCACTCTGTAAGTAAATTTTATTTCAGTACTGTTTAATCAGGATGGTAGGAACACTGTGGACAGTTTTCAGCAAGTTGCAACGTTGAAATACAGAAATAAACACTTTTCCAAAAACAAGCTCTAAATCATGTTGAAAAACAGAAAAAAACAGTTTTCCATAAACAAGCTCTAAATCATGTTGAAATACAGAAATAGTCACTTCTCAAAAACAAGCTCCAAATCATGTTGAAATACAGAAATAAACACTTTTCCTTAAACAAGCTCTAAATCATGTTTGATGCACTCTGTAAGTACATTTTATTTCAGTACTGTTTAATCAGGATGATAGGAACACTGTGGATAGTTTTCAGCAAGTTGCAACATTGAAATACAGAAATAAACACTTTTCCAAAAACAAGCTCTAAATCATGTTGAAATACAGAAATAGTCACTTCTCAAAAACAAGCTCCAAATCATGTTGAAATACAGAAATTAACCCTTTTCCATAAACAAGCTCTAAATCATGTTGAAACACAGAAATAAGCACTTTTCAAAAACAAGCTCCAAATCATGTTGAAATAGAGAAATTTACAATTTTCCAAAAACAAGCTCCAAATCATGTTGAAATACAGAAATGAACACTTTTCCAAAAACAAGCTCCAAATCATGTTGAAATACAGAAATAAACACTTTTCCATAAACAAGCTCTAAATCATGTTTGATGCACTCTGTAAGTAAATTTTATTTCAGTACTGTTTAATCAGGATGGTAGGAACACTGTGGACAGTTTTCAGCAAGTTGCAACGTTGAAATACAGAAATGAACACTTTTCCAAAAACAAGCTCCAAATCATGTTGAAATACAGAAATGAACAGTTTTCCAAAAACAAGCTCTAAATCATGTTGAAATACAGAAATAGTCACTTCTCAAAAACAAGCTCCAAATCATGTTGAAATACAGAAATAAACACTTTTCCATAAACAAGCTCTAAATCATGTTGAAATACAGAAATAGTCACTTCTCAAAAACAAGCTCCAAATCATGTTGAAATACAGAAATAAACACTTTTCCATAAACAAGCTCTAAATCATGTTTGATGCACTCTGTAAGTAAATTTTATTTCAGTACTGTTTAATCAGGATGGTAGGAACACTGTGGACAGTTTTCAGCAAGTTGCAACATTGAAATACAGAAATAAACACTTTTCCAAAAACAAGCTCTAAATCATGTTGAAAAACAGAAAAAACAGTTTTCCTTAAACAAGCTCTAAATCATGTTGAAATACAGAAATAGTCACTTCTCAAAAACAAGCTCCAAATCATGTTGAAATACAGAAATAAACACTTTTCCTTAAACAAGCTCTAAATCATGTTTGATGCACTCTGTAAGTACATTTTATTTCAGTACTGTTTAATCAGGATGATAGGAACACTGTGGACAGTTTTCAGCAAGTTGCAACGTTGAAATACAGAAATAAACACTTTTCCAAAAACAAGCTCTAAATCATGTTGAAATACAGAAATAAGCACTTTTCAAAAACAAGCTCCAAATCATGTTGAAATATCGAAATGAACACTTTTCCAAAAACAAGCTCCAAATCATGTTGAAATACAGAAATGAACACTTTTCCAAAAACAAGCTCCAAATCATGTTGAAATACAGAAATAAGCACTTTTCAAAAACAAGCTCCAAATCATGTTGAAATACAGAAATGAATACTTTTCCATAAACAAGCTCTAAATCATGTTTGATGCACTGTAAGTAAATTTTATTTCAGTACTGTTTAATCAGGATGGTAGGAACACTGTGGACAGTTTTCAGCAAGTTGCAACGTTGAAATACAGAAATAAACACTTTTCCAAAAACAAGCTCTAAATCATGTTGAAAAACAGAAAAAAACAGTTTTCCATAAACAAGCTCTAAATCATGTTGAAATACAGAAATAGTCACTTCTCAAAAACAAGCTCCAAATCATGTTGAAATACAGAAATAAACACTTTTCCTTAAACAAGCTCTAAATCATGTTTGATGCACTCTGTAAGTACATTTTATTTCAGTACTGTTTAATCAGGATGATAGGAACACTGTGGACAGTTTTCAGCAAGTTGCAACGTTGAAATACAGAAATAAACACTTTTCCAAAAACAAGCTCTAAATCATGTTGAAATACAGAAATAAGCACTTTTCAAAAACAAGCTCCAAATCATGTTGAAATATCGAAATTTACACTTTTCCAAAAACAAGCTCCAAATCATGTTGAAATACAGAAATGAACACTTTTCCAAAAACAAGCTCCAAATCATGTTGAAATACAGAAATGAACACTTTTCCATAAACAAGCTCTAAATCATGTTTGATGCACTCTGTAAATAAATTTTATTTCAGTACTGTTTAATCAGGATGATAGGAACACTGTGGACAGTTTTCAGCAAGTTGCAACATTGAAATACAGAAATAAACACTTTTCCAAAAACAAGCTCTAAATCATGTTGAAAAACAGAAAAAACAGTTTTCCATAAACAAGCTCTAAATCATGTTGAAATACAGAAATAGTCACTTCTCAAAAACAAGCTCCAAATCATGTTGAAATACAGAAATAAACACTTTTCCATAAACAAGCTCTAAATCATGTTTGATGCACTCTGTAAGTAAATTTTATTTCAGTACTGTTTAATCAGGATGGTAGGAACACTGTGGACAGTTTTCAGCAAGTTGCAACGTTGAAATACAGAAATAAACACTTTTCCAAAAACAAGCTCTAAATCATGTTGAAAAACAGAAAAAAACAGTTTTCCATAAACAAGCTCTAAATCATGTTGAAATACAGAAATAGTCACTTCTCAAAAACAAGCTCCAAATCATGTTGAAATACAGAAATAAACACTTTTCCTTAAACAAGCTCTAAATCATGTTTGATGCACTCTGCAAGTACATTTTATTTCAGTACTGTTTAATCAGGATGATAGGAACACTGTGGACAGTTTTCAGCAAGTTGCAACGTTGAAATACAGAAATAAACACTTTTCCAAAAACAAGCTCTAAATCATGTTGAAATACAGAAATAAACACTTTTCAAAAACAAGCTCCAAATCATGTTGAAATATCGAAATTTACACTTTTCCAAAAACAAGCTCCAAATCATGTTGAAATACAGAAATGAACACTTTTCCAAAAACAAGCTCCAAATCATGTTGAAATACAGAAATAAACACTTTTCCATAAACAAGCTCTAAATCATGTTTGATGCACTCTAAGTAAATTTTATTTCAGTACTGTTTAATCAGGATGGTAGGAACACTGTGGACAGTTTTCAGCAAGTTGCAACATTGAAATACAGAAATAAACACTTTTCCAAAAACAAGCTCTAAATCATGTTGAAAAACAGAAAAAACAGTTTTCCATAAACAAGCTCTAAATCATGTTGAAATACAGAAATAGTCACTTCTCAAAAACAAGCTCCAAATCATGTTGAAATACAGAAATAAACACTTTTCCTTAAACAAGCTCTAAATCATGTTTGATGCACTCTGTAAGTACATTTTATTTCAGTACTGTTTAATCAGGATGATAGGAACACTGTGGACAGTTTTCAGCAAGTTGCAACGTTGAAATACAGAAATAAACACTTTTCCAAAAACAAGCTCTAAATCATGTTGAAATACAGAAATAAGCACTTTTCAAAAACAAGGTCCAAATCATGTTGAAATATCGAAATGTACACTTTTCCAAAAACAAGCTCCAAATCATGTTGAAATACAGAAATGAACACTTTTCCAAAAACAAGCTCCAAATCATGTTGAAATACAGAAATGAACACTTTTCCATAAACAAGCTCTAAATCATGTTTGATGCACTCTGTAAATAAATTTTATTTCAGTACTGTTTATTCAGGATGATAGGAACACTGTGGACAGTTTTCAGCAAGTTGCAACATTGAAATACAGAAATAAACACTTTTCCAAAAACAAGCTCTAAATCATGTTGAAAAACAGAAAAAACAGTTTTCCCAAAAAACAAGCTCTAAATCATGTTGAAATACAGAAATAGTCACTTCTCAAAAACAAGCTCCAAATCATGTTGAAATACAGAAATAAACACTTTTCCATAAACAAGCTCTAAATCATGTTTGATGCACTCTGTAAGTAAATTTTATTTCAGTACTGTTTAATCAGGATGGTAGGAACACTGTGGACAGTTTTCAGCAAGTTGCAACATTGAAATACAGAAATAAACACTTTTCCAAAAACAAGCTCTAAATCATGTTGAAAAACAGAAATAGTCACTTCTCAAAAACAAGCTCCAAATCATGTTGAAATACAGAAATAAACACTTTTCCTTAAACAAGCTCTAAATCATGTTTGATGCACTCTGTAAGTACATTTTATTTCAGTACTGTTTAATCAGGATGATAGGAACACTGTGGACAGTTTTCAGCAAGTTGCAACGTTGAAATACAGAAATGAACACTTTTCCAAAAACAAGCTCCAAATCATGTTGAAATACAGAAATGAACACTTTTCCATAAACAAGCTCTAAATCATGTTTGATGCACTCTGTAAATACATTTTATTTCAGTACTGTTTAATCAGGATGATAGGAACACTGTGGACAGTTTTCAGCAAGTTGCAACGTTGAAATACAGAAATAAACACTTTTCCAAAAACAAGCTCTAAATCATGTTGAAATACAGAAATAAGCACTTTTCAAAAACAAGCTCCAAATCATGTTGAAATATCGAAATTTACACTTTTCCAAAAACAAGCTCCATATCATGTTGAAATACAGAAATGAACACTTTTCCAAAAACAAGCTCCAAATCATGTTGAAATACAGAAATCAACACTTTTCCAAAAACAAGCTCCAAATCATGTTGAAATACAGAAATAAACACTTTTCCATAAACAAGCTCTAAATCATGTTTGATGCACTCTGTAAGTAAATTTTATTTCAGTACTGTTTAATCAGGATGGTAGGAACACTGTGGACAGTTTTCAGCAAGTTGCAACGTTGAAATACAGAAATGAACACTTTTCCAAAAACAAGCTCCAAATCATGTTGAAATACAGAAATGAACACTTTTCCATAAACAAGCTCTAAATCATGTTTGATGCACTCTGTAAATAAATTTTATTTCAGTACTGTTTAATCAGGATGATAGGAACACTGTGGACAGTTTTCAGCAAGTTGCAACATTGAAATACAGAAATAAACACTTTTCCAAAAACAAGCTCTAAATCATGTTGAAAAACAGAAAAAACAGTTTTCCAAAAACAAGCTCTAAATCATGTTGAAATACAGAAATAGTCACTTCTCAAAAACAAGCTCCAAATCATGTTGAAATACAGAAATAAACACTTTTCCATAAACAAGCTCTAAATCATGTTTGATGCACTCTGTAAGTAAATTTTATTTCAGTACTGTTTAATCAGGATGGTAGGAACACTGTGGACAGTTTTCAGCAAGTTGCAACATTGAAATACAGAAATAAACACTTTTCCAAAAACAAGCTCTAAATCATGTTGAAAAACAGAAAAAACAGTTTTCCATAAACAAGCTCTAAATCATGTTGAAATACAGAAATAGTCACTTCTCAAAAACAAGCTCCAAATCATGTTGAAATACAGAAATAAACACTTTTCCTTAAACAAGCTCTAAATCATGTTTGATGCACTCTGTAAGTACATTTTATTTCAGTACTGTTTAATCAGGATGATAGGAACACTGTGGACAGTTTTCAGCAAGTTGCAACATTGAAATACAGAAATAAACACTTTTCCAAAAACAAGCTCTAAATCATGTTGAAAAACAGAAAAAACAGTTTTCCATAAACAAGCTCTAAATCATGTTGAAATACAGAAATAGTCACTTCTCAAAAACAAGCTCCAAATCATATTGAAATACAGAAATTAACCCTTTTCCATAAACAAGCTCTAAATCATGTTGAAACACAGAAATAAGCACTTTTCAAAAACAAGCTCCAAATCATGTTGAAATAGAGAAATTAACAATTTTCCAAAAACAAGCTCCAAATCATGTTGAAATACAGAAATGAACACTTTTCCAAAAACAAGCTCCAAATCATGTTGAAATACAGAAATGAACACTTTTCCAAAAACAAGCTCCAAATCATGTTGAAATACAGAAATAAAGACTTTTCCATAAACAAGCTCTAAATCATGTTTGATGCACTCTGTAAGTAAATTTTATTTCAGTACTGTTTAATCAGGATGGTAGGAACACTGTGGACAGTTTTCAGCAAGTTGCAACATTGAAATACAGAAATAAACACTTTTCCAAAAACAAGCTCTAAATCATGTTGAAATACAGAAATAAGCACTTTTCAAAAACAAGCTCCAAATCATGTTGAAATATCGAAATTTACACTTTTCCAAAAACAAGCTCCAAATCATGTTGAAATACAGAAATGAACACTTTTCCAAAAACAAGCTCCAAATCATGTTGAAATACAGAAATGAACACTTTTCCATAAACAAGCTCTAAATCATGTTTGATGCACTCTGTAAATAAATTTTATTTCAGTACTGTTTAATCAGGATGATAGGAACACTGTGGACAGTTTTCAGCAAGTTGCAACATTGAAATACAGAAATAAACACTTTTCCAAAAACAAGCTCTAAATCATGTTGAAAAACAGAAAAAACTGTTTTCCATAAACAAGCTCTAAATCATGTTGAAATACAGAAATAGTCACTTCTCAAAAACAAACTCCAAATCATGTTGAAATACAGAAATAAACACTTTTCCTTAAACAAGCTCTAAATCATGTTTGATGCACTCTGTAAGTACATTTTATTTCAGTACTGTTTAATCAGGATGATAGGAACACTGTGGACAGTTTTCAGCAAGTTGCAACGTTGAAATACAGAAATAAACACTTTTCCAAAAACAAGCTCTAAATCATGTTGAAATACAGAAATATGCACTTTTCAAAAACAAGCTCCAAATCATGTTGAAATATCGAAATTTACACTTTTCCAAAAACAAGCTCCAAATCATGTTGAAATACAGAAATGAACACTTTTCCAAAAACAAGCTCCAAATCATGTTGAAATACAGAAATGAACACTTTTCCAAAAACAAGCTCCAAATCATGTTGAAATACAGAAATGAACACTTTTCCATAAACAAGCTCTAAATCATGTTTGATGCACTCTGTAAATAAATTTTATTTCAGTACTGTTTAATCAGGATGATAGGAACACTGTGGACAGTTTTCAGCAAGTTGCAACATTGAAATACAGAAATAAACACTTTTCCAAAAACAAGCTCTAAATCATGTTGAAAAACAGAAAAAACAGTTTTCCAAAAACAAGCTCTAAATCATGTTGAAATACAGAAATAGTCACTTCTCAAAAACAAGCTCCAAATCATGTTGAAATACAGAAATAAACACTTTTCCATAAACAAGCTCTAAATCATGTTTGATGCACTCTGTAAGTAAATTTTATTTCAGTACTGTTTAATCAGGATGGTAGGAACACTGTGGACAGTTTTCAGCAAGTTGCAACATTGAAATACAGAAATAAACACTTTTCCAAAAACAAGCTCTAAATCATGTTGAAAAACAGAAAAAACAGTTTTCCATAAACAAGCTCTAAATCATGTTGAAATACAGAAATAGTCACTTCTCAAAAACAAGCTCCAAATCATGTTGAAATACAGAAATAAACACTTTTCCTTAAACAAGCTCTAAATCATGTTTGATGCACTCTGTAAGTACATTTTATTTCAGTACTGTTTAATCAGGATGATAGGAACACTGTGGACAGTTTTCAGCAAGTTGCAACATTGAAATACAGAAATAAACACTTTTCCAAAAACAAGCTCTAAATCATGTTGAAAAACAGAAAAAACAGTTTTCCATAAACAAGCTCTAAATCATGTTGAAATACAGAAATAGTCACTTCTCAAAAACAAGCTCCAAATCATATTGAAATACAGAAATTAACCCTTTTCCATAAACAAGCTCTAAATCATGTTGAAACACAGAAATAAGCACTTTTCAAAAACAAGCTCCAAATCATGTTGAAATAGAGAAATTAACAATTTTCCAAAAACAAGCTCCAAATCATGTTGAAATACAGAAATGAACACTTTTCCAAAAACAAGCTCCAAATCATGTTGAAATACAGAAATGAACACTTTTCCAAAAACAAGCTCCAAATCATGTTGAAATACAGAAATAAAGACTTTTCCATAAACAAGCTCTAAATCATGTTTGATGCACTCTGTAAGTAAATTTTATTTCAGTACTGTTTAATCAGGATGGTAGGAACACTGTGGACAGTTTTCAGCAAGTTGCAACATTGAAATACAGAAATAAACACTTTTCCAAAAACAAGCTCTAAATCATGTTGAAATACAGAAATAAGCACTTTTCAAAAACAAGCTCCAAATCATGTTGAAATATCGAAATTTACACTTTTCCAAAAACAAGCTCCAAATCATGTTGAAATACAGAAATGAACACTTTTCCAAAAACAAGCTCCAAATCATGTTGAAATACAGAAATGAACACTTTTCCATAAACAAGCTCTAAATCATGTTTGATGCACTCTGTAAATAAATTTTATTTCAGTACTGTTTAATCAGGATGATAGGAACACTGTGGACAGTTTTCAGCAAGTTGCAACATTGAAATACAGAAATAAACACTTTTCCAAAAACAAGCTCTAAATCATGTTGAAAAACAGAAAAAACTGTTTTCCATAAACAAGCTCTAAATCATGTTGAAATACAGAAATAGTCACTTCTCAAAAACAAACTCCAAATCATGTTGAAATACAGAAATAAACACTTTTCCTTAAACAAGCTCTAAATCATGTTTGATGCACTCTGTAAGTACATTTTATTTCAGTACTGTTTAATCAGGATGATAGGAACACTGTGGACAGTTTTCAGCAAGTTGCAACGTTGAAATACAGAAATAAACACTTTTCCAAAAACAAGCTCTAAATCATGTTGAAATACAGAAATATGCACTTTTCAAAAACAAGCTCCAAATCATGTTGAAATATCGAAATTTACACTTTTCCAAAAACAAGCTCCAAATCATGTTGAAATACAGAAATGAACACTTTTCCAAAAACAAGCTCCAAATCATGTTGAAATACAGAAATGAACACTTTTCCAAAAACAAGCTCCAAATCATGTTGAAATACAGAAATGAACACTTTTCCATAAACAAGCTCTAAATCATGTTTGATGCACTCTGTAAATAAATTTTATTTCAGTACTGTTTAATCAGGATGATAGGAACACTGTGGACAGTTTTCAGCAAGTTGCAACATTGAAATACAGAAATAAACACTTTTCCAAAAACAAGCTCTAAATCATGTTGAAAAACAGAAAAAACAGTTTTCCAAAAACAAGCTCTAAATCATGTTGAAATACAGAAATAGTCACTTCTCAAAAACAAGCTCCAAATCATGTTGAAATACAGAAATAAACACTTTTCCATAAACAAGCTCTAAATCATGTTTGATGCACTCTGTAAGTACATTTTATTTCAGTACTGTTTAATCAGGATGGTAGGAACACTGTGGACAGTTTTCAGCAAGTTGCAACATTGAAATACAGAAATAAACACTTTTCCAAAAACAAGCTCTAAATCATGTTGAAAAACAGAAAAAACAGTTTTCCATAAACAAGCTCTAAATCATGTTGAAATACAGAAATAGTCACTTCTCAAAAACAAGCTCCAAATCATGTTGAAATACAGAAATAAACACTTTTCCTTAAACAAGCTCTAAATCATGTTTGATGCACTCTGTAAGTACATTTTATTTCAGTACTGTTTAATCAGGATGGTAGGAACACTGTGGACAGTTTTCAGCAAGTTGCAACATTGAAATACAGAAATAAACACTTTTCCAAAAACAAGCTCTAAATCATGTTGAAAAACAGAAAAAACAGTTTTCCATAAACAAGCTCTAAATCATGTTGAAATACAGAAATAGTCACTTCTCAAAAACAAGCTCCAAATCATGTTGAAATACAGAAATAAACACTTTTCCTTAAACAAGCTCTAAATCATGTTTGATGCACTCTGTAAGTACATTTTATTTCAGTACTGTTTAATCAGGATGATAGGAACACTGTGGACAGTTTTCAGCAAGTTGCAACGTTGAAATACAGAAATAAACACTTTTCCAAAAACAAGCTCTAAATCATGTTGAAATACAGAAATAAGCACTTTTCAAAAACAAGCTCCAAATCATATTGAAATACAGAAATTAACCCTTTTCCATAAACAAGCTCTAAATCATGTTGAAACACAGAAATAAGCACTTTTCAAAAACAAGCTCCAAATCATGTTGAAATAGAGAAATTAACAATTTTCCAAAAACAAGCTCCAAATCATGTTGAAATACAGAAATGAACACTTTTCCAAAAACAAGCTCCAAATCATGTTGAAATACAGAAATGAACACTTTTCCAAAAACAAGCTCCAAATCATGTTGAAATACAGAAATAAACACTTTTCCATAAACAAGCTCTAAATCATGTTTGATGCACTCTGTAAGTAAATTTTATTTCAGTACTGTTTAATCAGGATGGTAGGAACACTGTGGACAGTTTTCAGCAAGTTGCAACATTGAAATACAGAAATAAACACTTTTCCAAAAACAAGCTCTAAATCATGTTGAAATACAGAAATAAGCACTTTTCAAAAACAAGCTCCAAATCATGTTGAAATATCGAAATTTACACTTTTCCAAAAACAAGCTCCAAATCATGTTGAAATACAGAAATGAACACTTTTCCAAAAACAAGCTCCAAATCATGTTGAAATACAGAAATGAACACTTTTCCATAAACAAGCTCTAAATCATGTTTGATGCACTCTGTAAATAAATTTTATTTCAGTACTGTTTAATCAGGATGATAGGAACACTGTGGACAGTTTTCAGCAAGTTGCAACATTGAAATACAGAAATAAACACTTTTCCAAAAACAAGCTCTAAATCATGTTGAAAAACAGAAAAAACTGTTTTCCATAAACAAGCTCTAAATCATGTTGAAATACAGAAATAGTCACTTCTCAAAAACAAACTCCAAATCATGTTGAAATACAGAAATAAACACTTTTCCTTAAACAAGCTCTAAATCATGTTTGATGCACTCTGTAAGTACATTTTATTTCAGTACTGTTTAATCAGGATGATAGGAACACTGTGGACAGTTTTCAGCAAGTTGCAACGTTGAAATACAGAAATAAACACTTTTCCAAAAACAAGCTCTAAATCATGTTGAAATACAGAAATATGCACTTTTCAAAAACAAGCTCCAAATCATGTTGAAATATCGAAATTTACACTTTTCCAAAAACAAGCTCCAAATCATGTTGAAATACAGAAATGAACACTTTTCCAAAAACAAGCTCCAAATCATGTTGAAATACAGAAATGAACACTTTTCCAAAAACAAGCTCCAAATCATGTTGAAATACAGAAATGAACACTTTTCCATAAACAAGCTCTAAATCATGTTTGATGCACTCTGTAAATAAATTTTATTTCAGTACTGTTTAATCAGGATGATAGGAACACTGTGGACAGTTTTCAGCAAGTTGCAACATTGAAATACAGAAATAAACACTTTTCCAAAAACAAGCTCTAAATCATGTTGAAAAACAGAAAAAACAGTTTTCCAAAAACAAGCTCTAAATCATGTTGAAATACAGAAATAGTCACTTCTCAAAAACAAGCTCCAAATCATGTTGAAATACAGAAATAAACACTTTTCCATAAACAAGCTCTAAATCATGTTTGATGCACTCTGTAAGTACATTTTATTTCAGTACTGTTTAATCAGGATGGTAGGAACACTGTGGACAGTTTTCAGCAAGTTGCAACATTGAAATACAGAAATAAACACTTTTCCAAAAACAAGCTCTAAATCATGTTGAAAAACAGAAAAAACAGTTTTCCATAAACAAGCTCTAAATCATGTTGAAATACAGAAATAGTCACTTCTCAAAAACAAGCTCCAAATCATGTTGAAATACAGAAATAAACACTTTTCCTTAAACAAGCTCTAAATCATGTTTGATGCACTCTGTAAGTACATTTTATTTCAGTACTGTTTAATCAGGATGATAGGAACACTGTGGACAGTTTTCAGCAAGTTGCAACGTTGAAATACAGAAATAAACACTTTTCCAAAAACAAGCTCTAAATCATGTTGAAATACAGAAATAAGCACTTTTCAAAAACAAGCTCCAAATCATGTTGAAATATCGAAATTTACACTTTTCCAAAAACAAGCTCCAAATCATGTTGAAATACAGAAATGAACACTTTTCCAAAAACAAGCTCCAAATCATGTTGAAATACAGAAATGAACACTTTTCCATAAACAGGCTCTAAATCATGTTTGATGCACTCTGTAAATAAATTTTATTTCAGTACTGTTTAATCAGGATGATAGGAACACTGTGGACAGTTTTCAGCAAGTTGCAACATTGAAATACAGAAATAAACACTTTTCCAAAAACAAGCTCTAAATCATGTTGAAAAACAGAAAAAACAGTTTTCCAAAAACAAGCTCTAAATCATGTTGAAATACAGAAATAGTCACTTCTCAAAAACAAGCTCCAAATCATGTTGAAATACAGAAATAAACACTTTTCCATAAACAAGCTCTAAATCATGTTTGATGCACTCTGTAAGTAAATTTTATTTCAGTACTGTTTAATCAGGATGGTAGGAACACTGTGGACAGTTTTCAGCAAGTTGCAACGTTGAAATACAGAAATAAACACTTTTCCAAAAACAAGCTCTAAATCATGTTGAAAAACAGAAAAAAACAGTTTTCCATAAACAAGCTCTAAATCATGTTGAAATACAGAAATAGTCACTTCTCAAAAACAAGCTCCAAATCATGTTGAAATACAGAAATAAACACTTTTCCTTAAACAAGCTCTAAATCATGTTTGATGCACTCTGTAAGTACATTTTATTTCAGTACTGTTTAATCAGGATGATAGGAACACTGTGGACAGTTTTCAGCAAGTTGCAACGTTGAAATACAGAAATAAACACTTTTCCAAAAACAAGCTCTAAATCATGTTGAAATACAGAAATAGTCACTTCTCAAAAACAAGCTCCAAATCATGTTGAAATACAGAAATTAACCCTTTTCCATAAACAAGCTCTAAATCATGTTGAAACTCAGAAATAGGCACTTTTCAAAAACAAGCTCCAAATCATGTTGAAATAGAGAAATTTACAATTTTCCAAAAACAAGCTCCAAATCATGTTGAAATACAGAAATGAACACTTTTCCAAAAACAAGCTCCAAATCATGTTGAAATACAGAAATGAACACTTTTCCAAAAACAAGCTCCAAATCATGTTGAAATACAGAAATATGCACTTTTCAAAAACAAGCTCCAAATCATGTTGAAATACAGAAATGAACACTTTTCCATAAACAAGCTCTAAATCATGTTTGATGCACTCTGTAAATAAATTTTATTTCAGTACTGTTTAATCAGGATGATAGGAACACTGTGGACAGTTTTCAGCAAGTTGCAACATTGAAATACAGAAATAAACACTTTTCCAAAAACAAGCTCTAAATCATGTTGAAAAACAGAAAAAACAGTTTTCCAAAAACAAGCTCCAAATCATGTTGAAATACAGAAATGAACACTTTTCCAAAAACAAGCTCCAAATCATGTTGAAATACAGAAATGAACACTTTTCCATAAACAAGCTCTAAATCATGTTTGATGCACTCTGTAAATAAATTTTATTTCAGTACTGTTTAATCAGGATGATAGGAACACTGTGGACAGTTTTCAGCAAGTTGCAACATTGAAATACAGAAATAAACACTTTTCCAAAAACAAGCTCTAAATCATGTTGAAAAACAGAAAAAACAGTTTTCCAAAAACAAGCTCTAAATCATGTTGAAATACAGAAATAGTCACTTCTCAAAAACAAGCTCCAAATCATGTTGAAATACAGAAATAAACACTTTTCCATAAACAAGCTCTAAATCATGTTTGATGCACTCTGTAAGTAAATTTTATTTCAGTACTGTTTAATCAGGATGGTAGGAACACTGTGGACAGTTTTCAGCAAGTTGCAACGTTGAAATACAGAAATAAACACTTTTCCAAAAACAAGCTCTAAATCATGTTGAAAAACAGAAAAAAACAGTTTTCCATAACAAGCTCTAAATCATGTTGAAATACAGAAATAGTCACTTCTCAAAAACAAGCTCCAAATCATGTTGAAATACAGAAATAAACACTTTTCCTTAAACAAGCTCTAAATCATGTTTGATGCACTCTGTAAGTACATTTTATTTCAGTACTGTTTAATCAGGATGATAGGAACACTGTGGACAGTTTTCAGCAAGTTGCAAAGTTGAAATACAGAAATAAACACTTTTCCAAAAACAAGCTCTAAATCATGTTGAAATACAGAAATAGTCACTTCTCAAAAACAAGCTCCAAATCATGTTGAAATACAGAAATTAACCCTTTTCCATAAACAAGCTCTAAATCATGTTGAAACACAGAAATAAGCACTTTTCAAAAACAAGCTCCAAATCATGTTGAAATAGAGAAATTTACAATTTTCCAAAAACAAGCTCCAAATCATGTTGAAATACAGAAATGAACACTTTTCCAAAAACAAGCTCCAAATCATGTTGAAATACAGAAATGAACACTTTTCCAAAAACAAGCTCCAAATCATGTTGAAATACAGAAATAAGCACTTTTCAAAAACAAGCTCCAAATCATGTTGAAATACAGAAATGAACACTTTTCCATAAACAAGCTCTAAATCATGTTTGATGCACTCTGTAAATAAATTTTATTTCAGTACTGTTTAATCAGGATGATAGGAACACTGTGGACAGTTTTCAGCAAGTTGCAACATTGAAATACAGAAATAAACACTTTTCCAAAAACAAGCTCTAAATCATGTTGAAAAACAGAAAAAACAGTTTTCCAAAAACAAGCTCCAAATCATGTTGAAATACAGAAATGAACACTTTTCCAAAAACAAGCTCCAAATCATGTTGAAATACAGAAATGAACACTTTTCCATAAACAAGCTCTAAATCATGTTTGATGCACTCTGTAAATAAATTTTATTTCAGTACTGTTTAATCAGGATGATAGGAAGGAACACTGTGGACAGTTTTCAGCAAGTTGCAACATTGAAATACAGAAATAAACACTTTTCCAAAAACAAGCTCTAAATCATGTTGAAAAACAGAAAAAACAGTTTTCCAAAAACAAGCTCTAAATCATGTTGAAATACAGAAATAGTCACTTCTCAAAAACAAGCTCCAAATCATGTTGAAATACAGAAATTAACCCTTTTCCATAAACAAGCTCTAAATCATGTTGAAACACAGAAATAAGCACTTTTCAAAAACAAGCTCCAAATCATGTTGAAATAGAGAAATTTACAATTTTCCAAAAACAAGCTCCAAATCATGTTGAAATACAGAAATGAACACTTTTCCAAAAACAAGCTCCAAATCATGTTGAAATACAGAAATGAACACTTTTCCAAAAACAAGCTCCAAATCATGTTGAAATACAGAAATAAGCACTTTTCAAAAACAAGCTCCAAATCATGTTGAAATACAGAAATGAACACTTTTCCATAAACAAGCTCTAAATCATGTTTGATGCACTCTGTAAATAAATTTTATTTCAGTACTGTTTAATCAGGATGATAGGAACACTGTGGACAGTTTTCAGCAAGTTGCAACATTGAAATACAGAAATAAACACTTTTCCAAAAACAAGCTCTAAATCATGTTGAAAAACAGAAAAAACAGTTTTCCAAAAACAAGCTCCAAATCATGTTGAAATACAGAAATGAACACTTTTCCAAAAACAAGCTCCAAATCATGTTGAAATACAGAAATGAACACTTTTCCATAAACAAGCTCTAAATCATGTTTGATGCACTCTGTAAATAAATTTTATTTCAGTACTGTTTAATCAGGATGATAGGAAGGAACACTGTGGACAGTTTTCAGCAAGTTGCAACATTGAAATACAGAAATAAACACTTTTCCAAAAACAAGCTCTAAATCATGTTGAAAAACAGAAAAAACAGTTTTCCAAAAACAAGCTCTAAATCATGTTGAAATACAGAAATAGTCACTTCTCAAAAACAAGCTCCAAATCATGTTGAAATACAGAAATAAACACTTTTCCATAAACAAGCTCTAAATCATGTTTGATGCACTCTGTAAGTAAATTTTATTTCAGTACTGTTTAATCAGGATGGTAGGAACACTGTGGACAGTTTTCAGCAAGTTGCAACGTTGAAATACAGAAATAAACACTTTTCCAAAAACAAGCTCTAAATCATGTTGAAAAACAGAAAAAAACAGTTTTCCATAACAAGCTCTAAATCATGTTGAAATACAGAAATAGTCACTTCTCAAAAACAAGCTCCAAATCATGTTGAAATACAGAAATAAACACTTTTCCTTAAACAAGCTCTAAATCATGTTTGATGCACTCTGTAAGTACATTTTATTTCAGTACTGTTTAATCAGGATGATAGGAACACTGTTTATAGTTTTCAGCAAGTTGCAACATTGAAATACAGAAATAAACACTTTTCCAAAAACAAGCTCTAAATCATGTTGAAATACAGAAATAGTCACTTCTCAAAAACAAGCTCCAAATCATGTTGAAATACAGAAATTAACCCTTTTCCATAAACAAGCTCTAAATCATGTTGAAACACAGAAATAAGCACTTTTCAAAAACAAGCTCCAAATCATGTTGAAATAGAGAAATTTACAATTTTCCAAAAACAAGCTCCAAATCATGTTGAAATACAGAAATGAACACTTTTCCAAAAACAAGCTCCAAATCATGTTGAAATACAGAAATAAACACTTTTCCATAAACAAGCTCTAAATCATGTTTGATGCACTCTGTAAGTAAATTTTATTTCAGTACTGTTTAATCAGGATGGTAGGAACACTGTGGACAGTTTTCAGCAAGTTGCAACGTTGAAATACAGAAATAAACACTTTTCCAAAAACAAGCTCTAAATCATGTTGAAAAACAGAAAAAAACAGTTTTCCATAACAAGCTCTAAATCATGTTGAAATACAGAAATAGTCACTTCTCAAAAACAAGCTCCAAATCATGTTGAAATACAGAAATAAACACTTTTCCTTAAACAAGCTCTAAATCATGTTTGATGCACTCTGTAAGTACATTTTATTTCAGTACTGTTTAATCAGGATGATAGGAACACTGTTTATAGTTTTCAGCAAGTTGCAACATTGAAATACAGAAATAAACACTTTTCCAAAAACAAGCTCTAAATCATGTTGAAATACAGAAATAGTCACTTCTCAAAAACAAGCTCCAAATCATGTTGAAATACAGAAATTAACCCTTTTCCATAAACAAGCTCTAAATCATGTTGAAACACAGAAATAAGCACTTTTCAAAAACAAGCTCCAAATCATGTTGAAATAGAGAAATTTACAATTTTCCAAAAACAAGCTCCAAATCATGTTGAAATACAGAAATGAACACTTTTCCAAAAACAAGCTCCAAATCATGTTGAAATACAGAAATAAACACTTTTCCATAAACAAGCTCTAAATCATGTTTGATGCACTCTGTAAGTAAATTTTATTTCAGTACTGTTTAATCAGGATGGTAGGAACACTGTGGACAGTTTTCAGCAAGTTGCAACGTTGAAATACAGAAATGAACACTTTTCCAAAAACAAGCTCCAAATCATGTTGAAATACAGAAATGAACAGTTTTCCAAAAACAAGCTCTAAATCATGTTTGATGCACTCTGTAAGTAAATTTTATTTCAGTACTGTTTAATCAGGATGGTAGGAACACTGTGGACAGTTTTCAGCAAGTTGCAACATTGAAATACAGAAATAAACACTTTTCCAAAAACAAGCTCTAAATCATGTTGAAAAACAGAAAAAACAGTTTTCCAAAAACAAGCTCTAAATCATGTTGAAATACAGAAATAGTCACTTCTCAAAAACAAGCTCCAAATCATGTTGAAATACAGAAATAAACACTTTTCCATAAACAAGCTCTAAATCATGTTTGATGCACTCTGTAAGTAAATTTTATTTCAGTACTGTTTAATCAGGATGGTAGGAACACTGTGGACAGTTTTCAGCAAGTTGCAACGTTGAAATACAGAAATAAACACTTTTCCAAAAACAAGCTCTAAATCATGTTGAAAAACAGAAAAAAACAGTTTTCCATAACAAGCTCTAAATCATGTTGAAATACAGAAATAGTCACTTCTCAAAAACAAGCTCCAAATCATGTTGAAATACAGAAATAAACACTTTTCCTTAAACAAGCTCTAAATCATGTTTGATGCACTCTGTAAGTACATTTTATTTCAGTACTGTTTAATCAGGATGATAGGAACACTGTTTATAGTTTTCAGCAAGTTGCAACATTGAAATACAGAAATAAACACTTTTCCAAAAACAAGCTCTAAATCATGTTGAAATACAGAAATAGTCACTTCTCAAAAACAAGCTCCAAATCATGTTGAAATACAGAAATTAACCCTTTTCCATAAACAAGCTCTAAATCATGTTGAAACACAGAAATAAGCACTTTTCAAAAACAAGCTCCAAATCATGTTGAAATAGAGAAATTTACAATTTTCCAAAAACAAGCTCCAAATCATGTTGAAATACAGAAATGAACACTTTTCCAAAAACAAGCTCCAAATCATGTTGAAATACAGAAATAAACACTTTTCCATAAACAAGCTCTAAATCATGTTTGATGCACTCTGTAAGTAAATTTTATTTCAGTACTGTTTAATCAGGATGGTAGGAACACTGTGGACAGTTTTCAGCAAGTTGCAACGTTGAAATACAGAAATAAACACTTTTCCAAAAACAAGCTCTAAATCATGTTGAAAAACAGAAAAAAACAGTTTTCCATAACAAGCTCTAAATCATGTTGAAATACAGAAATAGTCACTTCTCAAAAACAAGCTCCAAATCATGTTGAAATACAGAAATAAACACTTTTCCTTAAACAAGCTCTAAATCATGTTTGATGCACTCTGTAAGTACATTTTATTTCAGTACTGTTTAATCAGGATGATAGGAACACTGTTTATAGTTTTCAGCAAGTTGCAACATTGAAATACAGAAATAAACACTTTTCCAAAAACAAGCTCTAAATCATGTTGAAATACAGAAATAGTCACTTCTCAAAAACAAGCTCCAAATCATGTTGAAATACAGAAATTAACCCTTTTCCATAAACAAGCTCTAAATCATGTTGAAACACAGAAATAAGCACTTTTCAAAAACAAGCTCCAAATCATGTTGAAATAGAGAAATTTACAATTTTCCAAAAACAAGCTCCAAATCATGTTGAAATACAGAAATGAACACTTTTCCAAAAACAAGCTCCAAATCATGTTGAAATACAGAAATAAACACTTTTCCATAAACAAGCTCTAAATCATGTTTGATGCACTCTGTAAGTAAATTTTATTTCAGTACTGTTTAATCAGGATGGTAGGAACACTGTGGACAGTTTTCAGCAAGTTGCAACGTTGAAATACAGAAATGAACACTTTTCCAAAAACAAGCTCCAAATCATGTTGAAATACAGAAATGAACAGTTTTCCAAAAACAAGCTCTAAATCATGTTTGATGCACTCTGTAAGTAAATTTTATTTCAGTACTGTTTAATCAGGATGGTAGGAACACTGTGGACAGTTTTCAGCAAGTTGCAACATTGAACTACAGAAATAAACACTTTTCCAAAAACAAGCTCTAAATCATGTTGAAAATCAGAAAAAACAGTTTTCCTTAAACAAGCTCTAAATCATGTTGAAATACAGAAATAGTCACTTCTCAAAAACAAGCTCCAAATCATGTTGAAATACAGAAATAAACACTTTTCCTTAAACAAGCTCTAAATCATGTTTGATGCACTCTGTAAGTACATTTTATTTCAGTACTGTTTAATCAGGATGATAGGAACACTGTGGACAGTTTTCAGCAAGTTGCAACATTGAAATACAGAAATAAACACTTTTCCAAAAACAAGCTCTAAATCATGTTGAAAAACAGAAAAAACAGTTTTCCTTAAACAAGCTCTAAATCATGTTGAAATACAGAAATAGTCACTTCTCAAAAACAAGCTCCAAATCATGTTGAAATACAGAAATAAACACTTTTCCTTAAACAAGCTCTAAATCATGTTTGATGCACTCTGTAAGTACATTTTATTTCAGTACTGTTTAATCAGGATGATAGGAACACTGTGGACAGTTTTCAGCAAGTTGCAACGTTGAAATACAGAAATAAACACTTTTCCAAAAACAAGCTCTAAATCATGTTGAAATACAGAAATAAGCACTTTTCAAAAACAAGCTCCAAATCATGTTGAAATATCGAAATTTACACTTTTCCAAAAACAAGCTCCAAATCATGTTGAAATACAGAAATGAACACTTTTCCAAAAACAAGCTCCAAATCATGTTGAAATACAGAAATGAGCACTTTTCCATAAACAAGCTCTAAATCATGTTTGATGCACTCTGTAAATACATTTTATTTCAGTACTGTTTAATCAGGATGATAGGAACACTGTGGACAGTTTTCAGCAAGTTGCAACATTGAAATACAGAAATAAACACTTTTCCAAAAACAAGCTCTAAATCATGTTGAAAAACAGAAAAAAACAGTTTTCCATAAACAAGCTCTAAATCATGTTGAAATACAGAAATAGTCACTTCTCAAAAACAAGCTCCAAATCATGTTGAAATACAGAAATTAACCCTTTTCCATAAACAAGCTCTAAATCATGTTGAAACACAGAAATAAGCACTTTTCAAAAACAAGCTCCAAATCATGTTGAAATAGAGAAATTTACAATTTTCCAAAAACAAGCTCCAAATCATGTTGAAATATCGAAATTTACACTTTTCCAAAAACAAGCTCCAAATCATGTTGAAATACAGAAATGAACACTTTTCCAAAAACAAGCTCCAAATCATGTTGAAATACAGAAATGAGCACTTTTCCATAAACAAGCTCTAAATCATGTTTGATGCACTCTGTAAATAAATTTTATTTCAGTACTGTTTAATCAGGATGATAGGAACACTGTGGACAGTTTTCAGCAAGTTGCAACATTGAAATACAGAAATAAACACTTTTCCAAAAACAAGCTCTAAATCATGTTGAAAAACAGAAAAAAACAGTTTTCCATAAACAAGCTCTAAATCATGTTGAAATACAGAAATAGTCACTTCTCAAAAACAAGCTCCAAATCATGTTGAAATACAGAAATAAACACTTTTCCTTAAATAAGCTCTAAATCATGTTTGATGCACTCTGTAAGTACATTTTATTTCAGTACTGTTTAATCAGGATGATAGGAACACTGTGGACAGTTTTCAGCAAGTTGCAACGTTGAAATACAGAAATAAACACTTTTCCAAAAACAAGCTCTAAATCATGTTGAAATACAGAAATAGTCACTTCTCAAAAACAAGCTCCAAATCATGTTGAAATACAGAAATTAACCCTTTTCCATAAACAAGCTCTAAATCATGTTGAAACACAGAAATAAGCACTTTTCAAAAACAAGCTCCAAATCATGTTGAAATAGAGAAATTTACAATTTTCCAAAAACAAGCTCCAAATCATGTTGAAATACAGAAATGAACACTTTTCCAAAAACAAGCTCCAAATCATGTTGAAATACAGAAATGAACACTTTTCCAAAAACAAGCTCCAAATCATGTTGAAATACAGAAATAAACACTTTTCCATAAACAAGCTCTAAATCATGTTTGATGCACTCTGTAAGTAAATTTTATTTCAGTACTGTTTAATCAGGATGGTAGGAACACTGTGGACAGTTTTCAGCAAGTTGCAACGTTGAAATACAGAAATAAACACTTTTCCAAAAACAAACTCTAAATCATGTTGAAAAACAGAAAAAACAGTTTTCCAAAAACAAGCTCCAAATCATGTTGAAATACAGAAATGAACACTTTTCCAAAAACAAGCTCCAAATCATGTTGAAATACAGAAATGAACACTTTTCCAAAAACAAGCTCCAAATCATGTTGAAATACAGAAATAAGCACTTTTCAAAAACAAGCTCCAAATCATGTTGAAATACAGAAATGAATACTTTTCCATAAACAAGCTCTAAATCATGTTTGATGCACTCTGTAAGTAAATTTTATTTCAGTACTGTTTAATCAGGATGGTAGGAACACTGTGGACAGTTTTCAGCAAGTTGCAACGTTGAAATACAGAAATAAACACTTTTCCAAAAACAAGCTCTAAATCATGTTGAAAAACAGAAAAAAACAGTTTTCCATAAACAAGCTCTAAATCATGTTGAAATACAGAAATAGTCACTTCTCAAAAACAAGCTCCAAATCATGTTGAAATACAGAAATAAACACTTTTCCTTAAACAAGCTCTAAATCATGTTTGATGCACTCTGTAAGTACATTTTATTTCAGTACTGTTTAATCAGGATGATAGGAACACTGTGGACAGTTTTCAGCAAGTTGCAACGTTGAAATACAGAAATAAACACTTTTCCAAAAACAAGCTCTAAATCATGTTGAAATACAGAAATAAGCAGTTTTCAAAAACAAGCTCCAAATCATGTTGAAATATCGAAATTTACACTTTTCCAAAAACAAGCTCCAAATCATGTTGAAATACAGAAATGAACACTTTTCCAAAAACAAGCTCCAAATCATGTTGAAATACAGAAATGAACACTTTTCCATAAACAAGCTCTAAATCATGTTTGATGCACTCTGTAAATAAATTTTATTTCAGTACTGTTTAATCAGGATGATAGGAACACTGTGGACAGTTTTCAGCAAGTTGCAACATTGAAATACAGAAATAAACACTTTTCCAAAAACAAGCTCTAAATCATGTTGAAAAACAGAAAAAACAGTTTTCCATAAACAAGCTCTAAATCATGTTGAAATACAGAAATAGTCACTTCTCAAAAACAAACTCCAAATCATGTTGAAATACAGAAATTAACCCTTTTCCATAAACAAGCTCTAAATCATGTTGAAACACAGAAATAAGCACTTTTCAAAAACAAGCTCCAAATCATGTTGAAATAGAGAAATTTACAATTTTCCAAAAACAAGCTCCAAATCATGTTGAAATACAGAAATGAACACTTTTCCAAAAACAAGCTCCAAATCATGTTGAAATACAGAAATGAACACTTTTCCAAAAACAAGCTCCAAATCATGTTGAAATACAGAAATAAACACTTTTCCATAAACAAGCTCTAAATCATGTTTGATGCACTCTGTAAGTACATTTTATTTCAGTACTGTTTAATCAGGATGATAGGAACACTGTGGACAGTTTTCAGCAAGTTGCAACATTGAAATACAGAAATAAACACTTTTCCAAAAACAAGCTCTAAATCATGTTGAAAAACAGAAAAAACAGTTTTCCAAAAACAAGCTCTAAATCATGTTGAAATACAGAAATAGTCACTTCTCAAAAACAATCTCCAAATCATGTTGAAATACAGAAATAAACACTTTTCCATAAACAAGCTCTAAATCATGTTTGATGCACTCTGTAAGTAAATTTTATTTCAGTACTGTTTAATCAGGATGGTAGGAACACTGTGGACAGTTTTCAGCAAGTTGCAACGTTGAAATACAGAAATAAACACTTTTCCAAAAACAAGCTCTAAATCATGTTGAAATACAGAAATAAGCACTTTTCAAAAACAAGCTCCAAATCATGTTGAAATATCGAAATTTACACTTTTCCAAAAACAAGCTCCAGATCATGTTGAAATACAGAAATGAACACTTTTCCAAAAACAAGCTCCAAATCATGTTGAAATACAGAAATGAGCACTTTTCCATAAACAAGCTCTAAATCATGTTTGATGCACTCTGTAAATAAATTTTATTTCAGTACTGTTTAATCAGGATGATAGGAACACTGTGGACAGTTTTCAGCAAGTTGCAACATTGAAATACAGAAATAAACACTTTTCCAAAAACAAGCTCTAAATCATGTTGAAAAACAGAAAAAAACAGTTTTCCATAAACAAGCTCTAAATCATGTTGAAATACAGAAATAGTCACTTCTCAAAAACAAGCTCCAAATCATGTTGAAATACAGAAATAAACACTTTTCCTTAAACAAGCTCTAAATCATGTTTGATGCACTCTGTAAGTACATTTTATTTCAGTACTGTTTAATCAGGATGATAGGAACACTGTGGACAGTTTTCAGCAAGTTGCAACATTGAAATACAGAAATAAACACTTTTCCAAAAACAAGCTCTAAATCATGTTGAAATACAGAAATAGTCACTTCTCAAAAACAAGCTCCAAATCATGTTGAAATACAGAAATTAACCCTTTTCCATAAACAAGCTCTAAATCATGTTGAAACACAGAAATAAGCACTTTTCAAAAACAAGCTCCAAATCATGTTGAAATAGAGAAATTTACAATTTTCCAAAAACAAGCTCCAAATCATGTTGAAATACAGAAATGAACACTTTTCCAAAAACAAGCTCCAAATCATGTTGAAATACAGAAATGAACACTTTTCCAAAAACAAGCTCCAAATCATGTTGAAATACAGAAATAAACACTTTTCCATAAACAAGCTCTAAATCATGTTTGATGCACTCTGTAAGTAAATTTTATTTCAGTACTGTTTAATCAGGATGGTAGGAACACTGTGGACAGTTTTCAGCAAGTTGCAACGTTGAAATACAGAAATAAACACTTTTCCAAAAACAAGCTCTAAATCATGTTGAAAAACAGAAAAAACAGTTTTCCAAAAACAAGCTCCAAATCATGTTGAAATACAGAAATGAACACTTTTCCAAAAACAAGCTCCAAATCATGTTGAAATACAGAAATGAACACTTTTCCAAAAACAAGCTCCAAATCATGTTGAAATACAGAAATAAGCACTTTTCAAAAACAAGCTCCAAATCATGTTGAAATACAGAAATGAACACTTTTCCATAAACAAGCTCTAAATCATGTTTGATGCACTCTGTAAGTAAATTTTATTTCAGTACTGTTTAATCAGGATGGTAGGAACACTGTGGACAGTTTTCAGCAAGTTGCAACGTTGAAATACAGAAATAAACACTTTTCCAAAAACAAGCTCTAAATCATGTTGAAAAACAGAAAAAAACAGTTTTCCATAAACAAGCTCTAAATCATGTTGAAATACAGAAATAGTCACTTCTCAAAAACAAGCTCCAAATCATGTTGAAATACAGAAATGAACACTTTTCCAAAAACAAGCTCCAAATCATGTTGAAATACAGAAATGAACACTTTTCCATAAACAAGCTCTAAATCATGTTTGATGCACTCTGTAAATAAATTTTATTTCAGTACTGTTTAATCAGGATGATAGGAACACTGTGGACAGTTTTCAGCAAGTTGCAACATTGAAATACAGAAATAAACACTTTTCCAAAAACAAGCTCTAAATCATGTTGAAAAACAGAAAAAACAGTTTTCCATAAACAAGCTCTAAATCATGTTGAAATACAGAAATAGTCACTTCTCAAAAACAAGCTCCAAATCATGTTGAAATACAGAAATAAACACTTTTCCTTAAACAAGCTCTAAATCATGTTTGATGCACTCTGTAAGTAAATTTTATTTCAGTACTGTTTAATCAGGATGATAGGAACACTGTGGACAGTTTTCAGCAAGTTGCAACGTTGAAATACAGAAATAAACACTTTTCCAAAAACAAGCTCTAAATCATGTTGAAATACAGAAATAAGCACATTTCAAAAACAAGCTCCAAATCATGTTGAAATATCGAAATTTACACTTTTCCAAAAACAAGCTCCAAATCATGTTGAAATACAGAAATGAACACTTTTCCAAAAACAAGCTCCAAATCATGTTGAAATACAGAAATGAACACTTTTCCATAAACAAGCTCTAAATCATGTTTGATGCACTCTGTAAATACATTTTATTTCAGTACTGTTTAATCAGGATGATAGGAACACTGTGGACAGTTTTCAGCAAGTTGCAACATTGAAATACAGAAATAAACACTTTTCCAAAAACAAGCTCTAAATCATGTTGAAAAACAGAAAAAACAGTTTTCCAAAAACAAGCTCTAAATCATGTTGAAATACAGAAATAGTCACTTCTCAAAAACAAGCTCCAAATCATGTTGAAATACAGAAATAAACACTTTTCCATAAACAAGCTCTAAATCATGTTTGATGCACTCTGTAAGTAAATTTTATTTCAGTACTGTTTAATCAGGATGGTAGGAACACTGTGGACAGTTTTCAGCAAGTTGCAACATTGAAATACAGAAATAAACACTTTTCCAAAAACAAGCTCTAAATCATGTTGAAAAACAGAAAAAACAGTTTTCCATAAACAAGCTCTAAATCATGTTGAAATACAGAAATAGTCACTTCTCAAAAACAAGCTCCAAATCATGTTGAAATACAGAAATAAACACTTTTCCTTAAACAAGCTCTAAATCATGTTTGATGCACTCTGTAAGTACATTTTATTTCAGTACTGTTTAATCAGGATGATAGGAACACTGTGGACAGTTTTCAGCAAGTTGCAACGTTGAAATACAGAAATAAACACTTTTCCAAAAACAAGCTCTAAATCATGTTGAAATACAGAAATAAGCACTTTTCAAAAACAAGCTCCAAATCATGTTGAAATATCGAAATTTACACTTTTCCAAAAACAAGCTCCAAATCATGTTGAAATACAGAAATGAACACTTTTCCAAAAACAAGCTCCAAATCATGTTGAAATACAGAAATGAACACTTTTCCATAAACAAGCTCTAAATCATGTTTGATGCACTCTGTAAATAAATTTTATTTCAGTACTGTTTAATCAGGATGATAGGAACACTGTGGACAGTTTTCAGCAAGTTGCAACATTGAAATACAGAAATAAACACTTTTCCAAAAACAAGCTCTAAATCATGTTGAAAAACAGAAAAAACAGTTTTCCAAAAACAAGCTCTAAATCATGTTGAAATACAGAAATAGTCACTTCTCAAAAACAAGCTCCAAATCATGTTGAAATACAGAAATAAACACTTTTCCATAAACAAGCTCTAAATCATGTTTGATGCACTCTGTAAGTAAATTTTATTTCAGTACTGTTTAATCAGGATGGTAGGAACACTGTGGACAGTTTTCAGCAAGTTGCAACATTGAAATACAGAAATAAACACTTTTCCAAAAACAAGCTCTAAATCATGTTGAAAAACAGAAAAAACAGTTTTCCATAAACAAGCTCTAAATCATGTTGAAATACAGAAATAGTCACTTCTCAAAAACAAGCTCCAAATCATGTTGAAATACAGAAATAAACACTTTTCCTTAAACAAGCTCTAAATCATGTTTGATGCACTCTGTAAGTACATTTTGTTTCAGTACTGTTTAATCAGGATGATAGGAACACTGTGGACAGTTTTCAGCAAGTTGCAACGTTGAAATACAGAAATAAACACTTTTCCAAAAACAAGCTCCAAATCATGTTGAAATACAGAAATAAACACTTTTCCATAAACAAGCTCTAAATCATGTTTGATGCACTCTGTAAGTAAATTTTATTTCAGTACTGTTTAATCAGGATGATAGGAACACTGTGGACAGTTTTCAGCAAGTTGCAACGTTGAAATACAGAAATAAACACTTTTCCAAAAACAAGCTCTAAATCATGTTGAAATACAGAAATAAGCACTTTTCAAAAACAAGCTCCAAATCATGTTGAAATATCGAAATTTACACTTTTCCAAAAACAAGCTCCAAATCATGTTGAAATACAGAAATGAACACTTTTCCAAAAACAAGCTCCAAATCATGTTAAAAATACAGAAATGAACACTTTTCCATAAACAAGCTCTAAATCATGTTTGATGCACTCTGTAAATACATTTTATTTCAGTACTGTTTAATCAGGATGATAGGAACACTGTGGACAGTTTTCAGCAAGTTGCAACATTGAAATACAGAAATAAACACTTTTCCAAAAACAAGCTCTAAATCATGTTGAAAAACAGAAAAAACAGTTTTCCAAAAACAAGCTCTAAATCATGTTGAAATACAGAAATAGTCACTTCTCAAAAACAAGCTCCAAATCATGTTGAAATACAGAAATAAACACTTTTCCATAAACAAGCTCTAAATCATGTTTGATGCACTCTGTAAGTAAATTTTATTTCAGTACTGTTTAATCAGGATGGTAGGAACACTGTGGACAGTTTTCAGCAAGTTGCAACATTGAAATACAGAAATAAACACTTTTCCAAAAACAAGCTCTAAATCATGTTGAAAAACAGAAAAAACAGTTTTCCATAAACAAGCTCTAAATCATGTTGAAATACAGAAATAGTCACTTCTCAAAAACAAGCTCCAAATCATGTTGAAATACAGAAATAAACACTTTTCCTTAAACAAGCTCTAAATCATGTTTGATGCACTCTGTAAGTACATTTTATTTCAGTACTGTTTAATCAGGATGATAGGAACACTGTGGACAGTTTTCAGCAAGTTGCAACGTTGAAATACAGAAATAAACACTTTTCCAAAAACAAGCTCTAAATCATGTTGAAATACAGAAATAAGCACTTTTCAAAAACAAGCTCCAAATCATGTTGAAATATCGAAATTTACACTTTTCCAAAAACAAGCTCCAAATCATGTTGAAATACAGAAATGAACACTTTTCCAAAAACAAGCTCCAAATCATGTTGAAATACAGAAATGAACACTTTTCCATAAACAAGCTCTAAATCATGTTTGATGCACTCTGTAAATAAATTTTATTTCAGTACTGTTTAATCAGGATGATAGGAACACTGTGGACAGTTTTCAGCAAGTTGCAACATTGAAATACAGAAATAAACACTTTTCCAAAAACAAGCTCTAAATCATGTTGAAAAACAGAAAAAACAGTTTTCCAAAAACAAGCTCTAAATCATGTTGAAATACAGAAATAGTCACTTCTCAAAAACAATCTCCAAATCATGTTGAAATACAGAAATAAACACTTTTCCATAAACAAGCTCTAAATCATGTTTGATGCACTCTGTAAGTAAATTTTATTTCAGTACTGTTTAATCAGGATGGTAGGAACACTGTGGACAGTTTTCAGCAAGTTGCAACATTGAAATACAGAAATAAACACTTTTCCAAAAACAAGCTCTAAATCATGTTGAAAAACAGAAAAAACAGTTTTCCATAAACAAGCTCTAAATCATGTTGAAATACAGAAATAGTCACTTCTCAAAAACAAGCTCCAAATCATGTTGAAATACAGAAATAAACACTTTTCCTTAAACAAGCTCTAAATCATGTTTGATGCACTCTGTAAGTACATTTTATTTCAGTACTGTTTAATCAGGATGATAGGAACACTGTGGACAGTTTTCAGCAAGTTGCAACGTTGAAATACAGAAATAAACACTTTTCCAAAAACAAGCTCTAAATCATGTTGAAATACAGAAATAAGCACTTTTCAAAAACAAGCTCCAAATCATGTTGAAATATCGAAATTTACACTTTTCCAAAAACAAGCTCCAAATCATGTTGAAATACAGAAATGAACACTTTTCCAAAAACAAGCTCCAAATCATGTTGAAATACAGAAATGAACACTTTTCCATAAACAAGCTCTAAATCATGTTTGATGCACTCTGTAAATAAATTTTATTTCAGTACTGTTTAATCAGGATGATAGGAACACTGTGGACAGTTTTCAGCAAGTTGCAACATTGAAATACAGAAATAAACACTTTTCCAAAAACAAGCTCTAAATCATGTTGAAAAACAGAAAAAACAGTTTTCCAAAAACAAGCTCTAAATCATGTTGAAATACAGAAATAGTCACTTCTCAAAAACAATCTCCAAATCATGTTGAAATACAGAAATAAACACTTTTCCATAAACAAGCTCTAAATCATGTTTGATGCACTCTGTAAGTAAATTTTATTTCAGTACTGTTTAATCAGGATGGTAGGAACACTGTGGACAGTTTTCAGCAAGTTGCAACATTGAAATACAGAAATAAACACTTTTCCAAAAACAAGCTCTAAATCATGTTGAAAAACAGAAAAAACAGTTTTCCATTAACAAGCTCTAAATCATGTTGAAATAGAGAAATATTCACTTCTCAAAAACAAGCTCCAAATCATGTTGAAATACAGAAATAAACACTTTTCCTTAAACAAGCTCTAAATCATGTTTGATGCACTCTGTAAGTACATTTTGTTTCAGTACTGTTTAATCAGGATGATAGGAACACTGTGGACAGTTTTCAGCAAGTTGCAACGTTGAAATACAGAAATAAACACTTTTCCAAAAACAAGCTCTAAATCATGTTGAAATACAGAAATAAGCACTTTTCAAAAACAAGCTCCAAATCATGTTGAAATATCGAAATTTACACTTTTCCAAAAACAAGCTCCAAATCATGTTGAAATACAGAAATGAACACTTTTCCAAAAACAAGCTCCAAATCATGTTGAAATACAGAAATGAACACTTTTCCATAAACAAGCTCTAAATCATGTTTGATGCACTCTGTAAATAAATTTTATTTCAGTACTGTTTAATCAGGATGATAGGAACACTGTGGACAGTTTTCAGCAAGTTGCAACATTGAAATACAGAAATAAACACTTTTCCAAAAACAAGCTCTAAATCATGTTGAAATACAGAAATAGTCACTTCTCAAAAACAAGCTCCAAATCATGTTGAAATACAGAAATAAACACTTTTCCATAAACAAGCTCTAAATCATGTTTGATGCACTCTGTAAGTAAATTTTATTTCAGTACTGTTTAATCAGGATGGTAGGAACACTGTGGACAGTTTTCAGCAAGTTGCAACATTGAAATACAGAAATAAACACTTTTCCAAAAACAAGCTCTAAATCATGTTGAAAAACAGAAAAAACAGTTTTCCATAAACAAGCTCTAAATCATGTTGAAATACAGAAATAGTCACTTCTCAAAAACAAGCTCCAAATCATGTTGAAATACAGAAATAAACACTTTTCCTTAACCTGTTGGGGATGGGGGCGCTGTTTAGACTATTTATGCTAATTGGGTACTTTTTTAAACGGCTTCCCACAAAATCCTTGATCGTACAATATGCATATTATTATTATTATTGGATAGAAAACAGTCTATAGTTTCTATAGGAGTTGAAATTTTGTCTCTAAGTGGAACAGAGCCCATTCTACAGCAATTTCCCTGACATGGATTCAGATTTCAGAAATGTTGGCCACTGTTCTGAAGTCAGTTAAAACGGCACTGATATTGCTATGACTATACGGACACTTCTTACGTCTTCCCCTGGATGCCTTTACGTGATGACGATTCCAATGGGGTCGATTGCGCGTTCACAGGCCCTATAAATCAAAAAACCCTGTAGCTAGCAAGTCTTTCCTTGCTGCGTAACGCGCGTGCTGGACACCGACCCGCTCCTGTTCCAAGCGTTAGTTTAGCCTGTTATATTTCTCCGGTCATCTTTTCACTCGTTATAGGAGTTAAAAACATCATAAGGTAGTTAATTTAAAGCGTTTTATAGCAATTTATATCCGTTTAGTGCGATTTTGGGACATTTATTTTTGCAACGATGTGAAAAGTTGGGCACGCTTTTCAGTTCATCCCGAACGCAGTTGACATTTCCACATGGCAAGAGGACAGCTTTCCACCAAAAGACGATTTCTCCCAAGAAAGGATCCTTTGCCCAAGATACTGATGGAAGAACAGCTCAAGGTAGGACATTTTTATTATGATAAATCGTGTTTCTGTCGAAACATTTTAGTGGCTTAGGACGCCATGTTTTATGACGTAGCTTCGCTAGGCGCAAACTGTATTGAAAAGTAAGGATAAATTAAAAAATGTTATTCCGCAATTGTATTAAGAATTAAATTGTCTATCAATCCCTGTCCACCCTATATTTTTTAGTCACGTTTATGAGTATTTATGTATAAGAGTAGATCACTGTCTAAGTGGCGCAAGGACTTTTTCTTTACCAGCTTGTCTACATTTCACATTGTCTAACCATGATTTTGGTGGCTAAATATAAACATTTTCGATCAAACTCTATATGGAATGTGTAATATGATGTTACAGGAGTGTCATCGGAAGAATTCTGAGAAGGTTAGTGAAAAAATTAATATCTTTTGGCGATGTTGACTTTTATCGCTCACTTTGGCTAGAATCAATGCTGGGCTGCTATGTGGTATGTGCTATGCTAATATACCGATTTATTGTGTTTTCGCTGTAAGACACTTAGAAAATCTGAAATATTGTCTGTATTCACAGGATCTGTGTCTTTCGATTCGTGTATGCTGTGTATTTTTACGAAATGTTTGATGATTAGTAAGTAGGTAAACACGTTGCTCTAAGTAGTTTTTCTATTCCATTTGTGACGGTGGGTGCAATTGTAACCTATGCCATCTACCTGAAATATGCACTTTTTTCTAACAAAACCTATCCCATACCATAAATATGTTATCAGACTGTCATCTAATGAGTTTCTTTGTTGGTTAGGGGCTATAAATATCTTAGTTTAGCCGAATTGGTGATGGCTACTGGTGTTGGTGGACAAATAAAAGATGGTGGATTATGCTAATGTGTTTTTAGGTAATAGATGTACATCTTTACATATTGTGTCTTCCCTGTAAAACATTTTAAAAATCGGACATGTTGACTGGATTCACAAGATCTGTGTCTTTCATTAGCTGTATTGGACTTTAACCTGTCTAGGATCAGCGTGGCGCAAGCGGCACACACCCCCCCCCCCACTGAAAAACCAGTGCCGCGAAATTCAAAAAAAATATTTTTTTTAAATATTTAACTTTCACACATTAAAGTCCAATACAGCTAATGAAAGACACAGATCTTGTGAATCCAGTCAACATTTCCGATTTTTAAAATGTTTTACAGGGAAGACACAATATGTAAAGATGTACATCTATTACCTAAAAATACATTAGCATAATCCACCATCTTTTATTTGTCCACCAACACCAGTAGCTATCACCAATTCGGCTAAACTAAGATATTTATAGCCCCTAACCAACAAAAAAACTCATTAGATGACAGTCTGATAACATATTTATGGTATGGGATAGGTTTTGTTAGAAAAAAGTGCATATTTCAGGTAGATGGCATAGTTTACAATTGCACCCACCGTCACAAATGGACTAGAATAATTACAATGAGCAACGTGTTTACCTAACTACTAATCATCAAACATTTCGTAAAAATACACAGCATACACGAATCGAAAGACACAGATCCTGTGAATACAGACAATATTTCAGATTTTCTAAGTGTCTTACAGCGAAAACACAATAAATCGTTATATTAGCTTAGCACATAGCAATTAGCAGCCCAGCATTGATTCTAGCCAAAGTGAGCGATAAAAGTCAACATCGCCAAAAGATATTAATTTTTTCACTAACCTTCTCAGAATTCTTCCGATGACACTCCTGTAACATCACATTACAACATGCATATACAGTTTGATCGAAAATGTTTATATTTAGCCACCAAAATCATGGTTAGACAATGTGAAATGTAGACAAGCTGGTAATGAAAAAGTCCTTGCGCCACTTAGACAGTGATCTACTCTTATACATAAATACTCATAAACGTGACTAAAAAATATAGGGTGGACAGGGATTGATAGACAATTTAATTCTTAATACAATTGCGTTATTACATTTTTTAATTTATCCTTACTTTTCAATACAGTTTGCGCCAAGCGAAGCTTTGTCAAAAAACATGGCGTCCTAAGCCACTAAAATGTTTCGACAGAAACACGATTTATCATAATAAAAATGTCCTACCTTGAGCTGTTCTTCCATCAGTATCTTGGGCAAAGGATCCTTTCTTGGGAGAAATCGTCTTTTGGTGGAAAGCTGTCCTCTTGCCATGTGGAAATGTCAACTGCGTTCGGGATGAACTGAAAAGCGTGCCCAACTTTTCACATCGTTGCAAAAATAAATGTCCCAAAATCGCACTAAACGGATATAAATTGCTATAAAACGCTTTAAATTAACTACCTTATGATGTTTTTAACTCCATAACGAGTGAAAAGATGACCGGAGAAATATAACAGGCTAAACTAACGCTTGGAACAGGAGCGGGTCGGTGTCCAGCACGCGCGTTACGCAGCAAGGAAAGACTTGCTAGCTACAGGGTTTTTTGATTTATAGGGCCTGTGAAAGCGCAATCGACCCCATTGGAATCGTCATCACGTAAAGGCATCCAGGGGAAGACGTAAGAAGTGTCCGTATAGTCATAGCAATGACAGTGCCCTTTTAACTGACTTCAGAAGAGTGGCCAACATTTCTCAAATCTGACTCCATGTCAGGGAAATTGCTGTAGAATGGGCTCTGTTCCACTTAGAGACAAAATTTCAACTCCTATAGAAACTATAGACTGTTTTCTATCCAATAATAATAATAATATGCATATTGTACGATCAAGGATTTTGTGGGAAGCCGTTTCAAAAATTAGCCAAATTAGCATAAATAGTCTAAACAGCGCCCCCATCCCCAACAGGTTAATGTGTGAAAGTTAAATATTTTAAAAAAATATTTTTTTTGAATTTCCCGGCACTGGTTTTTCAGTGGGGGGGGGGGGGGGGGAGTGCCGCTAGCGCCACGCTGATCCTAGACAGGTTAAACAAGCTCTAAATCATGTTTGATGCACTCTGTAAGTACATTTTATTTCAGTACTGTTTAATCAGGATGATAGGAACACTGTGGACAGTTTTCAGCAAGTTGCAACGTTGAAATACAGAAATAAACACTTTTCCAAAAACAAGCTCTAAATCATGTTGAAATACAGAAATAAGCACTTTTCAAAAACAAGCTCCAAATCATGTTGAAATATCGAAATTTACACTTTTCCAAAAACAAGCTCCAAATCATGTTGAAATACAGAAATGAACACTTTTCCAAAAACAAGCTCCAAATCATGTTGAAATACAGAAATGAACACTTTTCCATAAACAAGCTCTAAATCATGTTTGATGCACTCTGTAAATAAATTTTATTTCAGTACTGTTTAATCAGGATGATAGGAACACTGTGGACAGTTTTCAGCAAGTTGCAACATTGAAATACAGAAATAAACACTTTTCCAAAAACAAGCTCTAAATCATGTTGAAAAACAGAAAAAACAGTTATCCAAAAACAAGCTCTAAATCATGTTGAAATACAGAAATAGTCACTTCTCAAAAACAAGCTCCAAATCATGTTGAAATACAGAAATAAACACTTTTCCATAAACAAGCTCTAAATCATGTTTGATGCACTCTGTAAGTAAATTTTATTTCAGTACTGTTTAATCAGGATGGTAGGAACACTGTGGACAGTTTTCAGCAAGTTGCAACATTGAAATACAGAAATAAACACTTTTCCAAAAACAAGCTCTAAATCATGTTGAAAAACAGAAAAAAACAGTTTTCCATAAACAAGCTCTAAATCATGTTGAAATACAGAAATAGTCACTTCTCAAAAACAAGCTCCAAATCATGTTGAAATACAGAAATAAACACTTTTCCTTAAACAAGCTCTAAATCATGTTTGATGCACTCTGTAAGTACATTTTATTTCAGTACTGTTTGATCAGGATGATAGGAACACTGTGGACAGTTTTCAGCAAGTTGCAACGTTGAAATACAGAAATAAACACTTTTCCAAAAACAAGCTCTAAATCATGTTGAAATACAGAAATAGTCACTTCTCAAAAACAAGCTCCAAATCATGTTGAAATACAGAAATTAACCCTTTTCCATAAACAAGCTCTAAATCATGTTGAAACACAGAAATAAGCACTTTTCAAAAACAAGCTCCAAATCATGTTGAAATAGAGAAATTTACAATTTTCCAAAAACAAGCTCCAAATCATGTTGAAATACAGAAATGAACACTTTTCCAAAAACAAGCTCCAAATCATGTTGAAATACAGAAATGAACACTTTTCCAAAAACAAGCTCCAAATCATGTTGAAATACAGAAATAAACACTTTTCCATAAACAAGCTCTAAATCATGTTTGATGCACTCTGTAAGTAAATTTTATTTCAGTACTGTTTAATCAGGATGGTAGGAACACTGTGGACAGTTTTCAGCAAGTTGCAACGTTGAAATACAGAAATGAACACTTTTCCAAAAACAAGCTCCAAATCATGTTGAAATACAGAAATGAACACTTTTCCAAAAACAAGCTCCAAATCATGTTGAAATACAGAAATAAGCACTTTTCAAAAACAAGCTCCAAATCATGTTGAAATACAGAAATGAACACTTTTCCATAAACAAGCTCTAAATCATGTTTGATGCACTCTGTAAATAAATTTTATTTCAGTACTGTTTAATCAGGATGATAGGAACACTGTGGACAGTTTTCAGCAAGTTGCAACATTGAAATACAGAAATAAACACTTTTCCAAAAACAAGCTCTAAATCATGTTGAAAAACAGAAAAAACAGTTTTCCATAAACAAGCTCTAAATTATGTTGAAATACAGAAATAGTCACTTCTCAAAAACAAGCTCCAAATCATGTTGAAATACAGAAATAAACACTTTTCCTTAAACAAGCTCTAAATCATGTTTGATGCACTCTGTAAGTACATTTTATTTCAGTACTGTTTAATCAGGATGATAGGAACACTCTGTGGACAGTTTTCAGCAAGTTGCAACGTTGAAATACAGAAATAAACACTTTTCCAAAAACAAGCTCTAAATCATGTTGAAATACAGAAATAAGCACTTTTCAAAAACAAGCTCCAAATCATGTTGAAATATCGAAATTTACACTTTTCCAAAAACAAGCTCCAAATCATGTTGAAATACAGAAATGAACACTTTTCCAAAAACAAGCTCCAAATCATGTTGAAATACAGAAATGAACACTTTTCCATAAACAAGCTCTAAATCATGTTTGATGCACTCTGTAAATAAATTTTATTTCAGTACTGTTTAATCAGGATGATAGGAACACTGTGGACAGTTTTCAGCAAGTTGCAACATTGAAATACAGAAATAAACACTTTTCCAAAAACAAGCTCTAAATCATGTTGAAAAACAGAAAAAACAGTTTTCCAAAAACAAGCTCTAAATCATGTTGAAATACAGAAATAGTCACTTCTCAAAAACAAGCTCCAAATCATGTTGAAATACAGAAATAAACACTTTTCCATAAACAAGCTCTAAATCATGTTTGATGCACTCTGTAAGTAAATTTTATTTCAGTACTGTTTAATCAGGATGGTAGGAACACTGTGGACAGTTTTCAGCAAGTTGCAACGTTGAAATACAGAAATGAACACTGTTCCAAAAACAAGCTCCAAATCATGTTGAAATACAGAAATGAACACTTTTCCAAAAACAAGCTCCAAATCATGTTGAAATACAGAAATAAGCACTTTTCAAAAACAAGCTCCAAATCATGTTGAAATACAGAAATGAACACTTTTCCATAAACAAGCTCTAAATCATGTTTGATGCACTCTGTAAATAAATTTTATTTCAGTACTGTTTAATCAGGATGATAGGAACACTGTGGACAGTTTTCAGCAAGTTGCAACATTGAAATACAGAAATAAACACTTTTCCAAAAACAAGCTCTAAATCATGTTGAAATAGAGAAATAAACACTTTTCCTTAACCTGTTGGGGATGGGGGCGCTGTTTAGACTATTTATGCTAATTTGGCTAATTTTTGAAACGGCTTCCCACAAAATCCTTGATCGTACAATATGCATATTATTATTATTATTGGATAGAAAACAGTCTATAGTTTCTATAGGAGTTGAAATTTTGTCTCTAAGTGGAACAGAGCCCATTCTACAGCAATTTCCCTGACATGGAGTCAGATTTGAGAAATGTTGGCCACTCTTCTGAAGTCAGTTAAAAGGGCACTGTCGTTGCTATGACTATACGGACACTTCTTACGTCTTCCCCTGGATGCCTTTACGTGATGACGATTCCAATGGGGTCGATTGCGCGTTCACAGGCCCTACAAATGAAAAAACCCTGAAGCTAGTCATTCTTTTGGAGCTGCGTCATGCGCCTAGAGGACATCGGCGCGCACCTGTTCCAAGCGTTAGTTTAGCCTGTTATATTTCTCCGGTCATCTTTTCACTCGTTATAGGAGTTAAAAACATCATAAGGTAGTTAATTTAAAGCGTTTTATAGCAATTTATATCCGTTTAGTGCGATTTTGGGACATTTATTTTTGCAACGATGTGAAAAGTTGGGCATGCTTTTCAGTTCATCCCGAACGCAGTTGACATTTCCACATGGCAAGAGGACAGCTTTCCACCAAAAGACGATTTCTCCCAAGAAAGGATCCTTTGCCCAAGATACTGATGGAAGAACAGCTCAAGGTAGGACATTTTTATTATGATAAATCGTGTTTCTGTCGAAACATTTTAGTGGCTTAGGACGCCATGTTTTTTGACGTAGCTTCGCTTGGCGCAAACTGTATTGAAAAGTAAGGATAAATTAAAAAATGTAATAACGCAATTGTATTAAGAATTAAATTGTCTATCAATCCCTGTCCACCCTATATTTTTTAGTCACGTTTATGAGTATTTATGTATAAGAGTAGATCACTGTCTAAGTGGCGCAAGGACTTTTTCTTTACCAGCTTGTCTACATTTCACATTGTCTAACCATGATTTTGGTGGCTAAATATAAACATTTTCGATCAAACTGTATATGCATGTTGTAATGTGATGTTACAGGAGTGTCATCGGAAGAATTCTGAGAAGGTTAGTGAAAAAATTAATATCTTTTGGCGATGTTGACTTTTATCGCTCACTTTGGCTAGAATCAATGCTGGGCTGCTAATTGCTATGTGCTAAGCTAATATAACGATTTATTGTGTTTTCGCTGTAAGACACTTAGAAAATCTGAAATATTGTCTGTATTCACAGGATCTGTGTCTTTCGATTCGTGTATGCTGTGTATTTTTACGAAATGTTTGATGATTAGTAGTTAGGTAAACACGTTGCTCATTGTAATTATTCTAGTCCATTTGTGACGGTGGGTGCAATTGTAAACTATGCCATATACCTGAAATATGCACTTTTTTCTAACAAAACCTATCCCATACCATAAATATGTTATCAGACTGTCATCTAATGAGTTTTTTTGTTGGTTAGGGGCTATAAATATCTTAGTTTAGCCGAATTGGTGATGGCTACTGGTGTTGGTGGACAAATAAAAGATGGTGGATTATGCTAATGTGTTTTTAGGTAATAGATGTACATCTTTACATATTGTGTCTTCCCTGTAAAACATTTTAAAAATCGGAAATGTTGACTGGATTCACAAGATCTGTGTCTTTCATTAGCTGTATTGGACTTTAATGTGTGAAAGTTAAATATTTTAAAAAAATATTTTTTTTGAATTTCGCGGCACTGGTTTTTCAGTGGGGGGGGGGGGGTGTGCCGCTAGCGCCACGCTGATCCTAGACAGGTTAAACAAGCTCTAAATCATGTTTGATGCACTCTGTAAGTACATTTTATTTCAGTACTGTTTAATCAGGATGATAGGAACACTGTGGACAGTTTTCAGCAAGTTGCAACATTGAAATACAGAAATGAACACTTTTCCAAAAACAAGCTCCAAATCATGTTGAAATACAGAAATGAACACTTTTCCATAAACAAGCTCTAAATCATGTTTGATGCACTCTGTAAATAAATTTTATTTCAGTACTGTTTAATCAGGATGATAGGAACACTGTGGACAGTTTTCAGCAAGTTGCAACATTGAAATACAGAAATAAACACTTTTCCAAAAACAAGCTCTAAATCATGTTGAAAAACAGAAAAAACAGTTTTCCAAAAACAAGCTCTAAATCATGTTGGAATACAGAAATAGTCACTTCTCAAAAACAAGCTCCAAATCATGTTGAAATACAGAAATAAACACTTTTCCATAAACAAGCTCTAAATCATGTTTGATGCACTCTGTAAGTAAATTTTATTTCAGTACTGTTTAATCAGGATGGTAGGAACACTGTGGACAGTTTTCAGCAAGTTGCAACATTGAAATACAGAAATAAACACTTTTCCAAAAACAAGCTCTAAATCATGTTGAAAAAAGAAAAAACAGTTTTCCATAAACAAGCTCTAAATCATGTTGAAATACAGAAATAGTCACTTCTCAAAAACAAGCTCCAAATCATGTTGAAATACAGAAATAAACACTTTTCCTTAAACAAGCTCTAAATCATGTTTGATGCACTCTGTAAGTACATTTTATTTCAGTACTGTTTAATCAGGATGATAGGAACACTGTGGACAGTTTTCAGCAAGTTGCAACATTGAAATACAGAAATAAACACTTTTCCAAAAACAAGCTCTAAATCATGTTGAAAAACAGATAAAACAGTTTTCCATAAACAAGCTCTAAATCATGTTGAAATACAGAAATAGTCACTTCTCAAAAACAAGCTCCAAATCATGTTGAAATACAGAAATAAACACTTTCCATAAACAAGCTCTAAATCATGTTTGATGCACTCTGTAAGTACATTTTATTTCAGTACTGTTTTATCAGGATGATAGGAACACTGTGGACAGTTTTCAGCAAGTTGCAACATTGAAATACAGAAATAAACACTTTTCCAAAAACAAGCTCTAAATCACGTTGAAACACAGAAATAAGCACTTTTCAAAAACAAGCTCCAAATCATGTTGAAATAGAGAAATTTACAATTTTCCAAAAACAAGCTCCAAATCATGTTGAAATACAGAAATGAACACTTTTCCAAAAACAAGCTCCAAATCATGTTGAAATACAGAAATGAACACTTTTCCAAAAACAAGCTCCAAATCATGTTGAAATACAGAAATAAACACTTTTCCATAAACAAGCTCTAAATCATGTTTGATGCACTCTGTAAGTAAATTTCATTTCAGTACTGTTTAATCAGGATGGTAGGAACACTGTGGACAGTTTTCAGCAAGTTGCAACGTTGAAATACAGAAATGAACACTTTTCCAAAAACAAGCTCTAAATCATGTTGAAACACAGAAATAAGCACTTTTCCAAAAACAAGCTCCAAATCATGTTGAAATACAGAAATAAACACTTTTCCATAAGCAAGCTCTAAATCATGTTTGATGCACTCTGTAAGTAAATTTTATTTCAGTACTGTTTAATCAGGATGGTACGAACACTGTGGACAGTTTTCAGCAAGTTGCAACGTTGAAATACAGAAATGAACACTTTTCCAAAAACAAGCTCCAAATCATGTTGAAATACAGAAATGAACACTTTTCCAAAAACAAGCTCCAAATCATGTTGAAATACAGAAATAAGCACTTTTCAAAAACAAGCTCCAAATCATGTTGAAATACAGAAATAAACACTTTTCCTTAAACAAGCTCTAAATCATGTTTGATGCACTCTGTAAGTACATTTTATTTCAGTATGTTTAATCAGGATGATAGGAACACTGTGGACAGTTTTCAGCAAGTTGCAACGTTGAAATACAGAAATAAACACTTTTCCAAAAACAAGCTCTAAATCATGTTGAAATACAGAAATAAGCACTTTACAAAAACAAGCTCCAAATCATGTTGAAATATCGAAATTTACACTTTTCCAAAAACAAGCTCCAAATCATGTTGAAATACAGAAATGAACACTTTTCCAAAAACAAGCTCCAAATCATGTTGAAATACAGAAATGAACACTTTTCCATAAACAAGCTCTAAATCATGTTTGATGCACTCTGTAAATAAATTTTATTTCAGTACTGTTTAATCAGGATGATAGGAACACTGTGGACAGTTTTCAGCAAGTTGCAACATTGAAATACAGAAATAAACACTTTTCCAAAAACAAGCTCTAAATCATGTTGAAAAACAGAAAAAACAGTTTTCCAAAAACAAGCTCTAAATCATGTTGAAATACAGAAATAGTCACTTCTCAAAAACAAGCTCCAAATCATGTTGAAATACAGAAATAAACACTTTTCCATAAACAAGCTCTAAATCATGTTTGATGCACTCTGTAAGTAAATTTTATTTCAGTACTGTTTAATCAGGATGGTAGGAACACTGTGGACAGTTTTCAGCAAGTTGCAACATTGAAATACAGAAATAAACACTTTTCCAAAAACAAGCTCTAAATCATGTTGAAAAACAGATAAAACAGTTTTCCATAAACAAGCTCTAAATCATGTTGAAATACAGAAATAGTCACTTCTCAAAAACAAGCTCCAAATCATGTTGAAATACAGAAATAAACACTTTTCCATAAACAAGCTCTAAATCATGTTTGATGCACTCTGTAAGTAGATTTTATTTCAGTACTGTTTTATCAGGATGATAGGAACACTGTGGACAGTTTTCAGCAAGTTGCAACATTGAAATACAGAAATAAACACTTTTCCAAAAACAAGCTCTAAATCATGTTGAAACACAGAAATAAGCACTTTTCAAAAACAAGCTCCAAATCATGTTGAAATAGAGAAATTTACAATTTTCCAAAAACAAGCTCCAAATCATGTTGAAATACAGAAATGAACACTTTTCCAAAAACAAGCTCCAAATCATGTTGAAATACAGAAATGAACACTTTTCCAAAAACAAGCTCTAAATCATGTTGAAACACAGAAATAAGCACTTTTCCAAAAACAAGCTCCAAATCATGTTGAAATACAGAAATAAACACTTTTCCATAAACAAGCTCTAAATCATGTTTGATGCACTCTGTAAGTAAATTTTATTTCAGTACTGTTTAATCAGGATGGTAGGAACACTGTGGACAGTTTTCAGCAAGTTGCAACGTTGAAATACAGAAATGAACACTTTTCCAAAAACAAGCTCCAAATCATGTTGAAATACAGAAATGAACACTTTTCCAAAAACAAGCTCCAAATCATGTTGAAATACAGAAATAAGCACTTTTCAAAAACAAGCTCCAAATCATGTTGAAATACAGAAATGAACACTTTTCCATAAACAAGCTCTAAATCATGTTTGATGCACTCTGTAAATAAATTTTATTTCAGTACTGTTTAATCAGGATGATAGGAACACTGTGGACAGTTTTCAGCAAGTTGCAACATTGAAATACAGAAATAAACACTTTTCCAAAAACAAGCTCTAAATCATGTTGAAAAACAGAAAAAACAATTTTCCATAAACAAGCTCTAAATCATGTTGAAATACAGAAATAGTCACTTCTCAAAAACAAGCTCCAAATCATGTTGAAATACAGAAATAAACACTTTTCCTTAAACAAGCTCTAAATCATGTTTGATGCACTCTGTAAGTACATTTTATTTCAGTACTGTTTAATCAGGATGATAGGAACACTGTGGACAGTTTTCAGCAAGTTGCAACGTTGAAATACAGAAATAAACACTTTTCCAAAAACAAGCTCTAAATCATGTTGAAATACAGAAATAAGCACTTTACAAAAACAAGCTCCAAATCATGTTGAAATATCGAAATTTACACTTTTCCAAAAACAAGCTCCAAATCATGTTGAAATACAGAAATGAACACTTTTCCAAAAACAAGCTCCAAATCATGTTGAAATACAGAAATGAACACTTTTCCATAAACAAGCTCTAAATCATGTTTGATGCACTCTGTAAATAAATTTTATTTCAGTACTGTTTAATCAGGATGATAGGAACACTGTGGACAGTTTTCAGCAAGTTGCAACATTGAAATACAGAAATAAACACTTTTCCAAAAACAAGCTCTAAATCATGTTGAAAAACAGAAAAAACAGTTTTCCATAAACAAGCTCTAAATCATGTTGAAATACAGAAATAGTCACTTCTCAAAAACAAGCTCCAAATCATGTTGAAATACAGAAAAAAACACTTTTCCTTAAACAAGCTCTAAATCATGTTTGATGCACTCTGTAAGTACATTTTATTTCAGTACTGTTTAATCAGGATGATAGAAACACTGTAGACAGTTTTCAGCAAGTTGCAACGTTGAAATACAGAAATAAAAACTTTTCCAAAAACAAGCTCTAAATCATGTTGAAATACAGAAATAAGCACTTTTCAAAAACAAGCTCCAAATCATGTTGAAATATCGAAATTTACACTTTTCCAAAAACAAGCTCCAAATCATGTTGAAATACAGAAATGAACACTTTTCCAAAAACAAGCTCCAAATCATGTTGAAATACAGAAACGAACACTTTTCCATAAACAAGCTCTAAATCATGTTGAAATACAGAAATAGTCACTTCTCAAAAACAAGCTCCAAATCATGTTGAAATACAGAAATAAACACTTTTCCATAAACAAGCTCTAAATCATGTTGAAACACAGAAATAAGCACTTTTCAAAAACAAGCTCCAAATCATGTTGAAATAGAGAAATTTACAATTTTCCAAAAACAAGCTCCAAATCATGTTGAAATACAGAAATGAACACTTTTCCAAAAACAAGCTCCAAATCATGTTGAAATACAGAAATGAACACTTTTCCAAAAACAAGCTCCAAATCATGTTGAAATACAGAAATAAACACTTTTCCATAAACAAGCTCTAAATCATGTTTGATGCACTCTGTAAGTAAATTTTATTTCAGTACTGTTTAATCAGGATGGTAGGAACACTGTGGACAGTTTTCAGCAAGTTGCAACGTTGAAATACAGAAATGAACACTTTTCCAAAAACAAGCTCCAAATCATGTTGAAATACAGAAATAAACACTTTTCCATAAACAAGCTCTAAATCATGTTTGATGCACTCTGTGAGTAAATTTTATTTCAGTACTGTTTAATCAGGATGGTAGGAACACTGTGGACAGTTTTCAGCAAGTTGCAACGTTGAAATACAGAAATGAACACTTTTCCAAAAACAAGCTCTAAATCATGTTGAAACACAGAAATAAGCACTTTTCCAAAAACAAGCTCCAAATCATGTTGAAATACAGAAATAAACACTTTTCCATAAACAAGCTCTAAATCATGTTTGATGCACTCTGTAAGTAAATTTTATTTCAGTACTGTTTAATCAGGATGGTAGGAACACTGTGGACAGTTTTCAGCAAGTTGCAACGTTGAAATACAGAAATGAACACTTTTCCAAAAACAAGCTCCAAATCATGTTGAAATACAGAAATGAACACTTTTCCAAAAACAAGCTCCAAATCATGTTGAAATACAGAAATAAGCACTTTTCAAAAACAAGCTCCAAATCATGTTGAAATACAGAAATGAACACTTTTCCATAAACAAGCTCTAAATCATGTTTGATGCACTCTGTAAATAAATTTTATTTCAGTACTGTTTAATCAGGATGATAGGAACACTGTGGACAGTTTTCAGCAAGTTGCAACATTGAAATACAGAAATAAACACTTTTCCAAAAACAAGCTCTAAATCATGTTGAAAAACAGAAAAAACAATTTTCCATAAACAAGCTCTAAATCATGTTGAAATACAGAAATAGTCACTTCTCAAAAACAAGCTCCAAATCATGTTGAAATACAGAAATAAACACTTTTCCTTAAACAAGCTCTAAATCATGTTTGATGCACTCTGTAAGTACATTTTATTTCAGTACTGTTTAATCAGGATGATAGGAACACTGTGGACAGTTTTCAGCAAGTTGCAACGTTGAAATACAGAAATAAACACTTTTCCAAAAACAAGCTCTAAATCATGTTGAAATACAGAAATAAGCACTTTACAAAAACAAGCTCCAAATCATGTTGAAATATCGAAATTTACACTTTTCCAAAAACAAGCTCCAAATCATGTTGAAATACAGAAATGAACACTTTTCCAAAAACAAGCTCCAAATCATGTTGAAATACAGAAATGAACACTTTTCCATAAACAAGCTCTAAATCATGTTTGATGCACTCTGTAAATAAATTTTATTTCAGTACTGTTTAATCAGGATGATAGGAACACTGTGGACAGTTTTCAGCAAGTTGCAACATTGAAATACAGAAATAAACACTTTTCCAAAAACAAGCTCTAAATCATGTTGAAAAACAGAAAAAACAGTTTTCCATAAACAAGCTCTAAATCATGTTGAAATACAGAAATAGTCACTTCTCAAAAACAAGCTCCAAATCATGTTGAAATACAGAAAAAAACACTTTTCCTTAAACAAGCTCTAAATCATGTTTGATGCACTCTGTAAGTACATTTTATTTCAGTACTGTTTAATCAGGATGATAGAAACACTGTAGACAGTTTTCAGCAAGTTGCAACGTTGAAATACAGAAATAAACACTTTTCCAAAAACAAGCTCTAAATCATGTTGAAATACAGAAATAAGCACTTTTCAAAAACAAGCTCCAAATCATGTTGAAATATCGAAATTTACACTTTTCCAAAAACAAGCTCCAAATCATGTTGAAATACAGAAATGAACACTTTTCCAAAAACAAGCTCCAAATCATGTTGAAATACAGAAACGAACACTTTTCCATAAACAAGCTCTAAATCATGTTGAAATACAGAAATAGTCACTTCTCAAAAACAAGCTCCAAATCATGTTGAAATACAGAAATAAACACTTTTCCATAAACAAGCTCTAAATCATGTTGAAACACAGAAATAAGCACTTTTCAAAAACAAGCTCCAAATCATGTTGAAATAGAGAAATTTACAATTTTCCAAAAACAAGCTCCAAATCATGTTGAAATACAGAAATGAACACTTTTCCAAAAACAAGCTCCAAATCATGTTGAAATACAGAAATGAACACTTTTCCAAAAACAAGCTCCAAATCATGTTGAAATACAGAAATAAACACTTTTCCATAAACAAGCTCTAAATCATGTTTGATGCACTCTGTAAGTAAATTTTATTTCAGTACTGTTTAATCAGGATGGTAGGAACACTGTGGACAGTTTTCAGCAAGTTGCAACGTTGAAATACAGAAATGAACACTTTTCCAAAAACAAGCTCCAAATCATGTTGAAATACAGAAATGAACACTTTTCCAAAAACAAGCTCCAAATCATGTTTGATGCACTCTGTAAATAAATTTTATTTCAGTACTGTTTAATCAGGATGATAGGAACACTGTGGACAGTTTTCAGCAAGTTGCAACATTGAAATACAGAAATAAACACTTTTCAAAAACAAGCTCTAAATCATGTTGAAAAAGAAAAAACAGTTTTCCATAAACAAGCTCTAAATCATGTTGAAATACAGAAATAGTCACTTCTCAAAAACAAGCTCCAAATCATGTTGAAATACAGAAATAAACACTTTTCCTTAAACAAGCTCTAAATCATGTTTGATGCACTCTGTAAGTACATTTTATTTCAGTACTGTTTAATCAGGATGATAGGAACACTGTGGACAGTTTTCAGCAAGTTGCAACGTTGAAATACAGAAATAAACACTTTTCCAAAAACAAGCTCTAAATCATGTTGAAATACAGAAATAAGCACTTTTCAAAAACAAGCTCCAAATCATGTTGAAATATCGAAATTTACACTTTTCCAAAAACAAGCTCCAAATCATGTTGAAATACAGAAATGAACACTTTTCCAAAAACAAGCTCCAAATCATGTTGAAATACAGAAATGAACACTTTTCCAAAAACAAGCTCCAAATCATGTTGAAATACAGAAATAAACACTTTTCCATAAACAAGCTCTAAATCATGTTTGATGCACTCTGTAAGTAAATTTTATTTCAGTACTGTTTAATCAGGATGGTAGGAACACTGTGGACAGTTTTCAGCAAGTTGCAACGTTGAAATACAGAAATGAACACTTTTCCAAAAACAAGCTCCAAATCATGTTGAAATACAGAAATGAACACTTTTCCAAAAACAAGCTCCAAATCATGTTGAAATACAGAAATAAGCACTTTTCAAAAACAAGCTCCAAATCATGTTGAAATACAGAAATGAACACTTTTCCATAAACAAGCTCTAAATCATGTTTGATGCACTCTGTAAATAAATTTTATTTCAGTACTGTTTAATCAGGATGATAGGAACACTGTGGACAGTTTTCAGCAAGTTGCAACGTTGAAATACAGAAATAAACACTTTTCCAAAAACAAGCTCTAAATCATGTTGAAATACAGAAATAAGCACTTTTCAAAAACAAGCTCCAAATCATGTTGAAATATCGAAATTTACACTTTTCCAAAAACAAGCTCCAAATCATGTTGAAATACAGAAATGAACACTTTTCCAAAAACATGCTCCACATCATGTTGAAATACAGAAATGAACACTTTTCCAAAAACAAGCTCCAAATCATGTTGAAATACAGAAATAAACACTTTTCCATAAACAAGCTCTAAATCATGTTTGATGCACTCTGTAAGTAAATTTTATTTCAGTACTGTTTAATCAGGATGGTAGGAACACTGTGGACAGTTTTCAGCAAGTTGCAACATTGAAATACAGAAATAAACACTTTTCCAAAAACAAGCTCTAAATCATGTTGAAAAACAGAAAAAAACAGTTTTCCATAAACAAGCTCTAAATCATGTTGAAATACAGAAATAGTCACTTCTCAAAAACAAGCTCCAAATCATGTTGAAATACAGAAATAAACACTTTTCCTTAAACAAGCTCTAAATCATGTTTGATGCACTCTGTAAGTACATTTTATTTCAGTACTGTTTAATCAGGATGATAGGAACACTGTGGACAGTTTTCAGCAAGTTGCAACGTTGAAATACAGAAATAAACACTTTTCCAAAAACAAGCTCTAAATCATGTTGAAATACAGAAATAAGCACTTTTCAAAAACAAGCTCCAAATCATGTTGAAATATCGAAATTTACACTTTTCCAAAAACAAGCTCCAAATCATGTTGAAATACAGAAATGAACACTTTTCCAAAAACATGCTCCACATCATGTTGAAATACAGAAATGAACACTTTTCCAAAAACAAGCTCCAAATCATGTTGAAATACAGAAATAAACACTTTTCCATAAACAAGCTCTAAATCATGTTTGATGCACTCTGTAAGTAAATTTTATTTCAGTACTGTTTAATCAGGATGGTAGGAACACTGTGGACAGTTTTCAGCAAGTTGCAACATTGAAATACAGAAATAAACACTTTTCCAAAAACAAGCTCTAAATCATGTTGAAAAACAGAAAAAAACAGTTTTCCATAAACAAGCTCTAAATCATGTTGAAATACAGAAATAGTCACTTCTCAAAAACAAGCTCCAAATCATGTTGAAATACAGAAATAAACACTTTTCCTTAAACAAGCTCTAAATCATGTTTGATGCACTCTGTAAGTACATTTTATTTCAGTACTGTTTAATCAGGATGATAGGAACACTGTGGACAGTTTTCAGCAAGTTGCAACGTTGAAATACAGAAATAAACACTTTTCCAAAAACAAGCTCTAAATCATGTTGAAATACAGAAATAAGCACTTTTCAAAAACAAGCTCCAAATCATGTTGAAATATCGAAATTTACACTTTTCCAAAAACAAGCTCCAAATCATGTTGAAATACAGAAATGAACACTTTTCCAAAAACAAGCTCCAAATCATGTTGAAATACAGAAATGAACACTTTTCCATAAACAAGCTCTAAATCATGTTTGATGCACTCTGTAAATAAATTTTATTTCAGTACTGTTTAATCAGGATGATAGGAACACTGTGGACAGTTTTCAGCAGGTTGCAACATTGAAATACAGAAATAAACACTTTTCCAAAAACAAGCTCTAAATCATGTTGAAAAACAGAAAAAACAGTTTTCCATAAACAAGCTCTAAATCATGTTGAAATACAGAAATAGTCACTTCTCAAAAACAAGCTCCAAATCATGTTGAAATACAGAAATAAACACTTTTCCTTAAACAAGCTCTAAATCATGTTTGATGCACTCTGTAAGTACATTTTATTTCAGTACTGTTTAATCAGGATGATAGGAACACTGTGGACAGTTTTCAGCAAGTTGCAACGTTGAAATACAGAAATAAACACTTTTCCAAAAACAAGCTCTAAATCATGTTGAAATACAGAAATAAGCACTTTTCAAAAACAAGCTCCAAATCATGTTGAAATATCGAAATGTACACTTTTCCAAAAACAAGCTCCAAATCATGTTGAAATACAGAAATGAACACTTTTCCAAAAACAAGCTCCAAATCATGTTGAAATACAGAAATGAACACTTTTCCATAAACAAGCTCTAAATCATGTTTGATGCACTCTGTAAATAAATTTTATTTCAGTACTGTTTAATCAGGATGATAGGAACACTGTGGACAGTTTTCAGCAAGTTGCAACATTGAAATACAGAAATAAACACTTTTCCAAAAACAAGCTCTAAATCATGTTGAAAAACAGAAAAAACAGTTTTCCAAAAACAAGCTCTAAATCATGTTGAAATACAGAAATAGTCACTTCTCAAAAACAAGCTCCAAATCATGTTGAAATACAGAAATAAACACTTTTCCTTAAACAAGCTCTAAATCATGTTTGATGCACTCTGTAAGTACATTTTATTTCAGTACTGTTTAATCAGGATGATAGGAACACTGTGGACAGTTTTCAGCAAGTTGCAACGTTGAAATACAGAAATAAACACTTTTCCAAAAACAAGCTCTAAATCATGTTGAAATACAGAAATAAGCACTTTTCAAAAACAAGCTCCAAATCATGTTGAAATATCGAAATTTACACTTTTCCAAAAACAAGCTCCAAATCATGTTGAAATACAGAAATGAACACTTTTCCAAAAACAAGCTCCAAATCATGTTGAAATACAGAAATGAACACTTTTCCATAAACAAGCTCTAAATCATGTTTGATGCACTCTGTAAATAAATTTTATTTCAGTACTGTTTAATCAGGATGATAGGAACACTGTGGACAGTTTTCAGCAGGTTGCAACATTGAAATACAGAAATAAACACTTTTCCAAAAACAAGCTCTAAATCATGTTGAAAAACAGAAAAAACAGTTTTCCATAAACAAGCTCTAAATCATGTTGAAATACAGAAATAGTCACTTCTCAAAAACAAGCTCCAAATCATGTTGAAATACAGAAATAAACACTTTTCCTTAAACAAGCTCTAAATCATGTTTGATGCACTCTGTAAGTACATTTTATTTCAGTACTGTTTAATCAGGATGATAGGAACACTGTGGACAGTTTTCAGCAAGTTGCAACGTTGAAATACAGAAATAAACACTTTTCCAAAAACAAGCTCTAAATCATGTTGAAATACAGAAATAAGCACTTTTCAAAAACAAGCTCCAAATCATGTTGAAATATCGAAATGTACACTTTTCCAAAAACAAGCTCCAAATCATGTTGAAATACAGAAATGAACACTTTTCCATAAACAAGCTCCAAATCATGTTGAAATACAGAAATGAACACTTTTCCATAAACAAGCTCTAAATCATGTTTGATGCACTCTGTAAATAAATTTTATTTCAGTACTGTTTAATCAGGATGATAGGAACACTGTGGGACAGTTTTCAGCAAGTTGCAACATTGAAATACAGAAATATGCACTTTTCCAAAAACAAGCTCTAAATCATGTTGAAAAACAGAAAAAACAGTTTTCCAAAAACAAGCTCTAAATCATGTTGAAATACAGAAATAGTCACTTCTCAAAAACAAGCTCCAAATCATGTTGAAATACAGAAATAAACACTTTTCCAAAAACAAGCTCTAAATCATGTTTGATGCACTCTGTAAATAAATTTTATTTCAGTACTGTTTAATCAGGATGATAGGAACACTGTGGACAGTTTTCAGCAAGTTGCAACATTGAAATACAGAAATAAACACTTTTCAAAAACAAGCTCTAAATCATGTTGAAAAACAGAAAAAAACAGTTTTCCATAAACAAGCTCTAAATCATGTTGAAATACAGAAATAGTCACTTCTCAAAAACAAGCTCCAAATCATGTTGAAATACAGAAATAAACACTTTTCCTTAAACAAGCTCTAAATCATGTTTGATGCACTCTGTAAGTACATTTTATTTCAGTACTGTTTAATCAGGATGATAGGAACACTGTGGACAGTTTTCAGCAAGTTGCAACGTTGAAATACAGAAATAAACACTTTTCCAAAAACAAGCTCCAAATCATGTTGAAATACAGAAATGAACACTTTTCCAAAAACAAGCTCCAAATCATGTTGAAATACAGAAATGAACACTTTTCCAAAAACAAGCTCCAAATCATGTTGAAATACAGAAATAAACACTTTTCCATAAACAAGCTCTAAATCATGTTTGATGCACTCTGTAAGTAAATTTTATTTCAGTACTGTTTAATCAGGATGGTAGGAACACTGTGGACAGTTTTCAGCAAGTTGCAACGTTGAAATACAGAAATGAACAGGTTTCCAAAAACAAGCTCCAAATCATGTTGAAATACAGAAATAAGCACTTTTCAAAAACAAGCTCCAAATCATGTTGAAATACAGAAATGAACACTTTTCCATAAACAAGCTCTAAATCATGTTTGATGCACTCTGTAAATAAATTTTATTTCAGTACTGTTTAATCAGGATGATAGGAACACTGTGGACAGTTTTCAGCAGGTTGCAACATTGAAATACAGAAATAAACACTTTTCCAAAAACAAGCTCTAAATCATGTTGAAAAACAGAAAAAACAGTTTTCCATAAACAAGCTCTAAATCATGTTGAAATACAGAAATAGTCACTTCTCAAAAACAAGCTCCAAATCATGTTGAAATACAGAAATAAACACTTTTCCTTAAACAAGCTCTAAATCATGTTTGATGCACTCTGTAAGTACATTTTATTTCAGTACTGTTTAATCAGGATGATAGGAACACTGTGGACAGTTTTCAGCAAGTTGCAACGTTGAAATACAGAAATAAACACTTTTCCAAAAACAAGCTCTAAATCATGTTGAAATACAGAAATAAGCACTTTTCAAAAACAAGCTCAAATCATGTTGAAATATCGAAATGTACACTTTTCCAAAAACAAGCTCCAAATCATGTTGAAATACAGAAATGAACACTTTTCCATAAACAAGCTCTAAATCATGTTTGATGCACTCTGTAAATAAATTTTATTTCAGTACTGTTTAATCAGGATGATAGGAACACTGTGGACAGTTTTCAGCAAGTTGCAACGTTGAAATACAGAAATAAACACTTTTCCAAAAACAAGCTCCAAATCATGTTGAAATACAGAAATGAACACTTTTCCAAAAACAAGCTCCAAATCATGTTGAAATACAGAAATGAACACTTTTCCAAAAACAAGCTCCAAATCATGTTGAAATACAGAAATAAACACTTTTCCATAAACAAGCTCTAAATCATGTTTGATGCACTCTGTAAGTAAATTTTATTTCAGTACTGTTTAATCAGGATGGTAGGAACACTGTGGACAGTTTTCAGCAAGTTGCAACGTTGAAATACAGAAATGAACACTTTTCCAAAAACAAGCTCCAAATCATGTTGAAATACAGAAATGAACACTTTTCCAAAAACAAGCTCCAAATCATGTTGAAATACAGAAATAAGCACTTTTCAAAAACAAGCTCCAAATCATGTAGAAATACAGAAATGAACACTTTTCCATAAACAAGCTCTAAATCATGTTTGATGCACTCTGTAAATAAATTTTATTTCAGTACTGTTTAATCAGGATGATAGGAACACTGTGGACAGTTTTCAGCAAGTTGCAACATTGAAATACAGAAATAAACACTTTTCCAAAAACAAGCTCTAAATCATGTTGAAAAACAGAAAAAACAGTTTTCCATAAACAAGCTCTAAATCATGTTGAAATACAGAAATAGTCACTTCTCAAAAACAAGCTCCAAATCATGTTGAAATACAGAAATAAACACTTTTCCACAAACAAGCTCTAAATCATGTTTGATGCACTCTGTAAGTAAATTTTATTTCAGTACTGTTTAATCAGGATGGTAGGAACACTGTGGACAGTTTTCAGCAAGTTGCAACATTGAAATACAGAAATAAACACTTTTCCAAAAACAAGCTCTAAATCATGTTGAAAAACAGAAAAAAACAGTTTTCCATAAACAAGCTCTAAATCATGTTGAAATACAGAAATAGTCACTTCTCAAAAACAAGCTCCAAATCATGTTGAAATACAGAAATAAACACTTTTCCTTAAACAAGCTCTAAATCATGTTTGATGCACTCTGTAAGTACATTTTATTTCAGTACTGTTTAATCAGGATGATAGGAACACTGTGGACAGTTTTCAGCAAGTTGCAACGTTGAAATACAGAAATAAACACTTTTCCAAAAACAAGCTCTAAATCATGTTGAAAAACAGAAAAAACAGTTTTCCATAAACAAGCTCCAAATCATGTTGAAATATCGAAATAGTCACTTCTCAAAAACAAGCTCCAAATCATGTTGAAATACAGAAATAAACACTTTTCCTTAAACAAGCTCTAAATCATGTTTGATGCACTCTGTAAGTACATTTTATTTCAGTACTGTTTAATCAGGATGATAGGAACACTGTGGACAGTTTTCAGCAAGTTGCAACGTTGAAATACAGAAATAAACACTTTTCCAAAAACAAGCTCTAAATCATGTTGAAATACAGAAATAAGCACTTTTCAAAAACAAGCTCCAAATCATGTTGAAATATCGAAATGTACACTTTTCCAAAAACAAGCTCGAAATCATGTTGAAATACAGAAATGAACACTTTTCCAAAAACAAGCTCCAAATCATGTTGAAATACAGAAATGAACACTTTTCCATAAACAAGCTCTAAATCATGTTTGATGCACTCTGTAAGTACATTTTATTTCAGTACTGTTTAATCAGGATGATAGGAACACTGTGGACAGTTTTCAGCAAGTTGCAACATTGAAATACAGAAATAAACACTTTTCCAAAAACAAGCTCTAAATCATGTTGAAAAACAGAAAAAACAGTTTTCCAAAAACAAGCTCTAAATCATGTTGAAATACAGAAATAGTCACTTCTCAAAAACAAGCTCCAAATCATGTTGAAATACAGAAATAAACACTTTTCCATAAACAAGCTCTAAATCATGTTTGATGCACTCTGTAAGTAAATTTTATTTCAGTACTGCTTAATCAGGATGGTAGGAACACTGTGGACAGTTTTCAGCAAGTTGCAACATTGAAATACAGAAATAAACACTTTTCCAAAAACAAGCTCTAAATCATGTTGAAAAACAGAAAAAACAGTTTTCCATAAACAAGCTCCAAATCATGTTGAAATACAGAAATGAACACTTTTCCATAAACAAGCTCTAAATCATGTTTGATGCACTCTGTAAATAAATTTTATTTCAGTACTGTTTAATCAGGATGATATGAACACTGTGGGACAGTTTTCAGCAAGTTGCAACATTGAAATACAGAAATAAACACTTTTCCAAAAACAAGCTCTAAATCATGTTGAAAAACAGAAAAAACAGTTTTCCATAAACAAGCTCTAAATCATGTTGAAATACAGAAATAAACACTTTTCCAAAAACAAGCTCTAAATCATGTTGAAACACAGAAATAAGCACTTTTCAAAAACAAGCTCCAAATCATGTTGAAATACAGAAATTTACACTTTTCCAAAAACAAGCTCCAAATCATGTTGAAATACAGAAATAAGCACTTTTCCAAAAACAAGCTCCAAATCATGTTGAAATACAGAAATAAACACTTTTCCATAAACAAGCTCTAAATCATGTTTGATGCACTCTGTAAGTAAATTTTATTTCAGGACTGTTTAATCAGGATGGTAGGAACACTGTGGACAGTTTTCAGCAAGTTGCAACGTTGAAATACAGAAATGAACACTTTTCCAAAAACAAGCTCCAAATCATGTTGAAATACAGAAATGAACACTTTTCCAAAAACAAGCTCCAAATCATGTTGAAATACAGAAATAAGCACTTTTCAAAAACAAGCTCCAAATCATGTTGAAATACAGAAATGAACACTTTTCCATAAACAAGCTCTAAATCATGTTTGATGCACTCTGTAAATAAATTTTATTTCAGTACTGTTTAATCAGGATGATAGGAACACTGTGGACAGTTTTCAGCAAGTTGCAACATTGAAATACAGAAATAAACACTTTTCCAAAAACAAGCTCTAAATCATGTTGAAAAACAGAAAAAACAGTTTTCCAAAAACAAGCTCTAAATCATGTTGAAATACAGAAATAGTCACTTCTCAAAAACAAGCTCCAAATCATGTTGAAATACAGAAATAAACACTTTTCCATAAACAAGCTCTAAATCATGTTTGATGCACTCTGTAAGTAAATTTTATTTCAGTACTGTTTAATCAGGATGGTAGGAACACTGTGGACAGTTTTCAGCAAGTTGCAACATTGAAATACAGAAATAAACACTTTTCCAAAAACAAGCTCTAAATCATGTTGAAAAACAGAAAAAACAGTTTTCCATAAACAAGCTCCAAATCATGTTGAAATACAGAAATGAACACTTTTCCATAAACAAGCTCTAAATCATGTTTGATGCACTCTGTAAATAAATTTTATTTCAGTACTGTTTAATCAGGATGATAGGAACACTGTGGGACAGTTTTCAGCAAGTTGCAACATTGAAATACAGAAATAAACACTTTTCCAAAAACAAGCTCTAAATCATGTTGAAAAACAGAAAAAACAGTTTTCCATAAACAAGCTCTAAATCATGTTGAAATACAGAAATAGTCACTTCTCAAAAACAAGCTCCAAATCATGTTGAAATACAGGAATAAACACTTTTCCATAAACAAGCTCTAAATCATGTTTGATGCACTCTGTAAGTACATTTTATTTCAGTACTGTTTTATCAGGATGATAGGAACACTGTGGACAGTTTTCAGCAAGTTGCAACATTGAAATACAGAAATAAACACTTTTCCAAAAACAAGCTCTAAATCATGTTGAAACACAGAAATAAGCACTTTTCAAAAACAAGCTCCAAATCATGTTGAAATACAGAAATTTACACTTTTCCAAAAACAAGCTCCAAATCATGTTGAAATACAGAAATGAACACTTTTCCAAAAACAAGCTCCAAATCATGTTGAAATACAGAAATAAACACTTTTCCATAAACAAGCTCTAAATCATGTTTGATGCACTCTAAGTAAATTTTATTTCAGGACTGTTTAATCAGGATGGTAGGAACAATGTGGACAGTTTTCAGCAAGTTGCAACGTTGAAATACAGAAATGAACACTTTTCCAAAAACAAGCTCCAAATCATGTTGAAATACAGAAATGAACACTTTTCCAAAAACAAGCTCCAAATCATGTTGAAATACAGAAATAAGCACTTTTCAAAAACAAGCTCCAAATCATGTTGAAATACAGAAATGAACACTTTTCCATAAACAAGCTCTAAATCATGTTTGATGCACTCTGTAAATAAATTTTATTTCAGTACTGTTTAATCAGGATGATAGGAACACTGTGGACAGTTTTCAGCAAGTTGCAACGTTGAAATCCAGAAATAAACACTTTTCCAAAAACAAGCTCTAAATCATGTTGAAATACAGAAATAAGCACTTTTCAAAAACAAGCTCCAAATCATGTTGAAATACAGAAATAAGCACTTTTCAAAAACAAGCTCCAAATCATGTTGAAATACAGAAATGAACACTTTTCCATAAACAAGCTCTAAATCATGTTTGATGCACTCTGTAAATAAATTTTATTTCAGTACTGTTTAATCAGGATGATAGGAACACTGTGGACAGTTTTCAGCAAGTTGCAACATTGAAATACAGAAATAAACACTTTTCCAAAAACAAGCTCTAAATCATGTTGAAAAACAGAAAAAACAGTTTTCCAAAAACAAGCTCTAAATCATGTTGAAATACAAAAATAGTCACTTCTCAAAAACAAGCTCCAAATCATGTTGAAATACAGAAATAAACACTTTTCCATAAACAAGCTCTAAATCATGTTTGATGCACTCTGTAAGTAAATTTTATTTCAGTACTGTTTAATCAGGATGGTAGGAACACTGTGGACAGTTTTCAGCAAGTTGCAACATTGAAATACAGAAATAAACACTTTTCCAAAAACAAGCTCTAAATCATGTTGAAAAACAGAAAAAACAGTTTTCCATAAACAAGCTCCAAATCATGTTGAAATACAGAAATGAACACTTTTCCATAAACAAGCTCTAAATCATGTTTGATGCACTCTGTAAATAAATTTTATTTCAGTACTGTTTAATCAGGATGATAGGAACACTGTGGGACAGTTTTCAGCAAGTTGCAACATTGAAATACAGAAATAAACACTTTTCCAAAAACAAGCTCTAAATCATGTTGAAAAACAGAAAAAACAGTTTTCCAAAAACAAGCTCTAAATCATGTTGAAATACAGAAATAGTCACTTCTCAAAAACAAGCTCCAAATCATGTTGAAATACAGAAATAAACACTTTTCCATAAACAAGCTCTAAATCATGTTTGATGCACTCTGTAAGTAAATTTTATTTCAGTACTGTTTAATCAGGATGGTAGGAACACTGTGGACAGTTTTCAGCAAGTTGCAACATTGAAATACAGAAATAAACACTTTTCCAAAAACAAGCTCTAAATCATGTTGAAAAACAGAAAAAACAGTTTTCCATAAACAAGCTCCAAATCATGTTGAAATACAGAAATGAACACTTTTCCATAAACAAGCTCTAAATCCTGTTTGATGCACTCTGTAAATAAATTTTATTTCAGTACTGTTTAATCAGGATGATAGGAACACTGTGGGACAGTTTTCAGCAAGTTGCAACATTGAAATACAGAAATAAACACTTTTCCAAAAACAAGCTCTAAATCATGTTGAAAAACAGAAAAAACAGTTTTCCAAAAACAAGCTCTAAATCATGTTGAAATACAGAAATAGTCACTTCTCAAAAACAAGCTCCAAATCATGTTGAAATACAGAAATAAACACTTTTCCAAAAACAAGCTCTAAATCATGTTTGATGCACTCTGTAAGTAAATTTTATTTCAGTACTGTTTAATCAGGATGGTAGGAACACTGTGGACAGTTTTCAGCAAGTTGCAACATTGAAATACAGAAATAAACACTTTTCCAAAAACAAGCTCTAAATCATGTTGAAAAACAGAAAAAACAGTTTTCCATAAACAAGCTCTAAATCATGTTGAAATACAGAAATAGTCTCTTCTCAAAAACAAGCTCCAAATCATGTTGAAATACAGAAATAAACACTTTTCCTTAAACAAGCTCTAAATCATGTTTGATGCACTCTGTAAGTACATTTTATTTCAGTACTGTTTAATCAGGATGATAGGAACACTGTGGACAGTTTTCAGCAAGTTGCAACGTTGAAATACAGAAATAAACACTTTTCCAAAAACAAGCTCTAAATCATGTTGAGATACAGAAATAAGCACTTTTCAAAAACAAGCTCCAAATCATGTTGAAATATCGAAATTTACACTTTTCCAAAAACAAGCTCCAAATCATGTTGAAATACAGAAATGAACACTTTTCCAAAAACAAGCTCCAAATCATGTTGAAATACAGAAATGAACACTTTTCCATAAACAAGCTCTAAATCATGTTTGATGCACTCTGTAAATAAATTTTATTTCAGTACTGTTTAATCAGGATGATAGGAACACTGTGGACAGTTTTCAGCAAGTTGCAACATTGAAATACAGAAATAAACACTTTTTCAAAAACAAGCTCTAAATCATGTTGAAAAACAGAAAAAACAGTTTTCCAAAAACAAGCTCTAAATCATGTTGAAATACAGAAATAGTCACTTCTCAAAAACAAGCTCCAAATCATGTTGAAATACAGAAATAAACACTTTTCCATAAACAAGCTCTAAATCATGTTTGATGCACTCTGTAAGTAAATTTTATTTCAGTACTGTTTAATCAGGATGGTAGGAACACTGTGGACAGTTTTCAGCAAGTTGCAACATTGTAATACAGAAATAAACACTTTTCCAAAAACAAGCTCTAAATCATGTTGAAAAACAGAAAAAACAGTTTTCCATAAACAAGCTCTAAATCATGTTGAAATACAGAAATAGTCACTTCTCAAAAACAAGCTCCAAATCATGTTGAAATACAGAAATAAACACTTTTCCAAAAACAAGCTCTAAATCATGTTGAAACACAGAAATAAGCACTTTTCAAAAACAAGCTCCAAATCATGTTGAAATAGAGAAATTTACAATTTTCCAAAAACAAGCTCCAAATCATGTTGAAATACAGAAATGAACACTTTTCCAAAAACAAGCTCCAAATCATGTTGAAATACAGAAATGAACACTTTTCCAAAAACAAGCTCCAAATCATGTTGAAATACAGAAATAAACACTTTTCCATAAACAAGCTCTAAATCATGTTTGATGCACTCTGTAAGTAAATTTTATTTCAGGACTGTTTAATCAGGATGGTAGGAACACTGTGGACAGTTTTCAGCAAGTTGCAACGTTGAAATACAGAAATGAACACTTTTCCAAAAACAAGCTCCAAATCATGTTGAAATACAGAAATGAACACTTTTCCAAAAACAAGCTCCAAATCATGTTGAAATACAGAAATAAGCACTTTTCAAAAACAAGCTCCAAATCATGTTGAAATACAGAAATAAGCACTTTTCAAAAACAAGCTCCAAATCATGTTGAAATACAGAAATGAACACTTTTCCATAAACAAGCTCTAAATCATGTTGAAAAACAGAAAAAAACAGTTTTCCATAAACAAGCTCTAAATCATGTTGAAATACAGAAATAAACACTTTTCCATAAACAAGCTCTAAATCATGTTTGATGCACTCTGTAAATAAATTTTATTTCAGTACTGTTTAATCAGGATGATAGGAACACTGTGGACAGTTTTCAGCAAGTTGCAACATTGAAATACAGAAATAAACACTTTTCCAAAAACAAGCTCTAAATCATGTTGAAAAACAGAAAAAACAGTTTTCCAAAAACAAGCTCTAAATCATGTTGAAATACAGAAATAGTCACTTCTCAAAAACAAGCTCCAAATCATGTTGAAATACAGAAATAAACACTTTTCCATAAACAAGCTCTAAATCATGTTTGATGCACTCTGTAAGTAAATTTTATTTCAGTACTGTTTAATCAGGATGGTAGGAACACTGTGGACAGTTTTCAGCAAGTTGCAACATTGTAATACAGAAATAAACACTTTTCCAAAAACAAGCTCTAAATCATGTTGAAAAACAGAAAAAACAGTTTTCCATAAACAAGCTCTAAATCATGTTGAAATACAGAAATAGTCACTTCTCAAAAACAAGCTCCAAATCATGTTGAAATACAGAAATAAACACTTTTCCTTAAACAAGCTCTAAATCATGTTTGATGCACTCTGTAAATAAATTTTATTTCAGTACTGTTTAATCAGGATGATAGGAACACTGTGGACAGTTTTCAGCAAGTTGCAACATTGAAATACAGAAATAAACACTTTTCCAAAAACAAGCTCTAAATCATGTTGAAAAACAGAAAAAACAGTTTTCCAAAAACAAGCTCTAAATCATGTTGAAATACAGAAATAGTCACTTCTCAAAAACAAGCTCCAAATCATGTTGAAATACAGAAATAAACACTTTTCCATAAACAAGCTCTAAATCATGTTTGATGCACTCTGTAAGTAAATTTTATTTCAGTACTGTTTAATCAGGATGGTAGGAACACTGTGGACAGTTTTCAGCAAGTTGCAACATTGTAATACAGAAATAAACACTTTTCCAAAAACAAGCTCTAAATCATGTTGAAAAACAGAAAAAACAGTTTTCCATAAACAAGCTCTAAATCATGTTGAAATACAGAAATAGTCACTTCTCAAAAACAAGCTCCAAATCATGTTGAAATACAGAAATAAACACTTTTCCATAAACAAGCTCTAAATCATGTTTGATGCACTCTGTAAGTACATTTTATTTCAGTACTGTTTAATCAGGATGATAGGAACACTGTGGACAGTTTTCAGCAAGTTGCAACGTTGAAATACAGAAATAAACACTTTTCCAAAAACAAGCTCTAAATCATGTTGAAAAACAGAAAAAACAGTTTTCCAAAAACAAGCTCTAAATCATGTTGAAATACAGAAATAGTCACTTCTCAAAAACAAGCTCCAAATCATGTTGAAATACAGAAATAAACACTTTTCCATAAACAAGCTCTAAATCATGTTTGATGCACTCTGTAAGTACATTTTATTGCAGTACTGTTTTATCAGGATGATAGGAACACTGTGGACAGTTTTCAGCAAGTTGCAACATTGAAATACAGAAATAAACACTTTTCCAAAAACAAGCTCTAAATCATGTTGAAACACAGAAATAAGCACTTTTCAAAAACAAGCTCCAAATCATGTTGAAATACAGAAATGAACACTTTTCCAAAAACAAGCTCCAAATCATGTTGAAATACAGAAAAAACAGTTTTCCAAAAACAAGCTCTAAATCATGTTGAAATACAGAAATAGTCACTTCTCAAAAACAAGCTCCAAATCATGTTGAAATACAGAAATAAACACTTTTCCATAAACAAGCTCTAAATCATGTTTGATGCACTCTGTAAGTAAATTTTATTTCAGTACTGTTTAATCAGGATGGTAGGAACACTGTGGACAGTTTTCAGCAAGTTGCAACATTGTAATACAGAAATAAACACTTTTCCAAAAACAAGCTCTAAATCATGTTGAAAAACTGAAAAAACAGTTTTCCATAAACAAGCTCTAAATCATGTTGAAATACAGAAATAGTCACTTCTCAAAAACAAGCTCCAAATCATGTTGAAATACAGAAATAAACACTTTTCCTTAAACAAGCTCTAAATCATGTTTGATGCACTCTGTAAGTACATTTTATTTCAGTACTGTTTAATCAGGATGATAGGAACACTGTGGACAGTTTTCAGCAAGTTGCAACGTTGAAATACAGAAATAAACACTTTTCCAAAAACAAGCTCTAAATCATGTTGAAAAACAGAAAAAACAGTTTTCCATAAACAAGCTCTAAATCATGTTGAAATACAGAAATAGTCACTTCTCAAAAACAAGCTCCAAATCATGTTGAAATACAGAAATAAACACTTTTCCATAAACAAGCTCTAAATCATGTTTGATGCACTCTGTAAGTAAATTTTATTTCAGTACTGTTTTATCAGGATGATAGGAACACTGTGGACAGTTTTCAGCAAGTTGCAACATTGAAATACAGAAATAAACACTTTTCCAAAAACAAGCTCTAAATCATGTTGAAACACAGAAATAAGCACTTTTCAAAAACAAGCTCCAAATCATGTTGAAATAGAGAAATTTACAATATTCCAAAAACAAGCTCTAAATCATGTTGAAATACAGAAATGTACACTTTTCCAAAAACAAGCTCCAAATCATGTTGAAATACAGAAATGAACACTTTTCTAAAAACAAGCTCTAAATCATGTTTGATGCACTCTGTAAGTACATTTTATTTCAGTACTGTTTAATCAGGATGATAGGAACACTGTGGACAGTTTTCAGCAAGTTGCAACGTTGAAATACAGAAATAAACACTTTTCCAAAAACAAGCTCTAAATCATGTTGAAATACAGAAATAAGCACTTTTCAAAAACAAGCTCCAAATCATGTTGAAATATCGAAATTTACACTTTTCCAAAAACAAGCTCCAAATCATGTTGAAATACAGAAATGAACACTTTTCCAAAAACAAGCTCCAAATCATGTTGAAATACAGAAATGAACACTTTTCCATAAACAAGCTCTAAATCATGTTTGATGCACTCTGTAAATAAATTTTATTTCAGTACTGTTTAATCAGGATGATAGGAACACTGTGGACAGTTTTCAGCAAGTTGCAACATTGAAATACAGAAATAAACACTTTTCCAAAAACAAGCTCTAAATCATGTTGAAAAACAGAAAAAACAGTTTTCCAAAAACAAGCTCTAAATCATGTTGAAATACAGAAATAGTCACTTCTCAAAAACAAGCTCCAAATCATGTTGAAATACAGAAATAAACACTTTTCCATAAACAAGCTCTAAATCATGTTTGATGCACTCTGTAAGTAAATTTTATTTCAGTACTGTTTAATCAGGATGGTAGGAACACTGTGGACAGTTTTCAGCAAGTTGCAACATTGTAATACAGAAATAAACACTTTTCCAAAAACAAGCTCTAAATCATGTTGAAAAACAGAAAAAACAGTTTTCCATAAACAAGCTCTAAATCATGTTGAAATACAGAAATAGTCACTTCTCAAAAACAAGCTCCAAATCATGTTGAAATACAGAAATAAACACTTTTCCTTAAACAAGCTCTAAATCATGTTTGATGCACTCTGTAAGTACATTTTATTTCAGCACTGTTTTATCAGGATGATAGGAACACTGTGGACAGTTTTCAGCAAGTTGCAACATTGAAATACAGAAATAAACACTTTTCCAAAAACAAGCTCTAAATCATGTTGAAACACAGAAATAAGCACTTTTCAAAAACAAGCTCCAAATCATGTTGAAATAGAGAAATTTACAATTTTCCAAAAACAAGCTCCAAATCATGTTGAAATACAGAAATGAACACATTTCCAAAAACAAGCTCCAAATCATGTTGAAATACAGAAATGAACACTTTTCCAAAAACAAGCTCCAAATCATGTTGAAATACAGAAATAAACACTTTTCCATAAACAAGCTCTAAATCATGTTTGATGCACTCTGTAAGTAAATTTTATTTCAGGACTGTTTAATCAGGATGGTAGGAACACTGTGGACAGTTTTCAGCAAGTTGCAACGTTGAAATACAGAAATGAACACTTTTCCAAAAACAAGCTCCAAATCATGTTGAAATACAGAAATGAACACTTTTCCAAAAACAAGCTCCAAATCATGTTGAAATACAGAAATAAGCACTTTTCAAAAACAAGCTCCAAATCATGTTGAAATACAGAAATGAACACTTTTCCATAAACAAGCTCTAAATCATGTTTGATGCACTCTGTAAATAAATTTTATTTCAGTACTGTTTAATCAGGATGATAGGAACACTGTGGACAGTTTTCAGCAAGTTGCAACGTTGAAATCCAGAAATAAACACTTTTCCAAAAACAAGCTCTAAATCATGTTGAAATACAGAAATAAGCACTTTTCAAAAACAAGCTCCAAATCATGTTGAAATACAGAAATAAGCACTTTTCAAAAACAAGCTCCAAATCATGTTGAAATACAGAAATGAACACTTTTCCATAAACAAGCTCTAAATCATGTTTGATGCACTCTGTAAATAAATTTTATTTCAGTACTGTTTAATCAGGATGATAGGAACACTGTGGACAGTTTTCAGCAAGTTGCAACATTGAAATACAGAAATAAACACTTTTCCAAAAACAAGCTCTAAATCATGTTGAAAAACAGAAAAAACAGTTTTCCATAAACAAGCTCTAAATCATGTTGAAATACAGAAATTAGTCACTTCTCAAAAACAAGCTCCAAATCATGTTGAAATACAGAAATAAACACTTTTCCATAAACAAGCTCTAAATCATGTTTGATGCACTCTGTAAGTAAATTTTATTTCAGTACTGTTTAATCAGGATGGTAGGAACACTGTGGACAGTTTTCAGCAAGTTGCAACATTGAAATACAGAAATAAACACTTTTCCAAAAACAAGCTCTAAATCATGTTGAAAAACAGAAAAAAACAGTTTTCCATAAACAAGCTCTAAATCATGTTGAAATACAGAAATAGTCACTTCTCAAAAACAAGCTCCAAATCATGTTGAAATACAGAAATAAACACTTTTCCATAAACAAGCTCTAAATCATGTTTGATGCACTCTGTAAGTAAATTTTATTTCAGTACTGTTTAATCAGGATGGTAGGAACACTGTGGACAGTTTTCAGCAAGTTGCAACATTGTAATACAGAAATAAACACTTTTCCAAAAACAAGCTCTAAATCATGTTGAAAAACTGAAAAAACAGTTTTCCATAAACAAGCTCTAAATCATGTTGAAATACAGAAATAGTCACTTCTCAAAAACAAGCTCCAAATCATGTTGAAATACAGAAATAAACACTTTTCCTTAAACAAGCTCTAAATCATGTTTGATGCACTCTGTAAGTACATTTTATTTCAGTACTGTTTAATCAGGATGATAGGAACACTGTGGACAGTTTTCAGCAAGTTGCAACGTTGAAATACAGAAATAAACACTTTTCCAAAAACAAGCTCTAAATCATGTTGAAAAACAGAAAAAACAGTTTTCCATAAACAAGCTCTAAATCATGTTGAAATACAGAAATAGTCACTTCTCAAAAACAAGCTCCAAATCATGTTGAAATACAGAAATAAACACTTTTCCATAAACAAGCTCTAAATCATGTTTGATGCACTCTGTAAGTAAATTTTATTTCAGTACTGTTTTATCAGGATGATAGGAACACTGTGGACAGTTTTCAGCAAGTTGCAACATTGAAATACAGAAATAAACACTTTTCCAAAAACAAGCTCTAAATCATGTTGAAACACAGAAATAAGCACTTTTCAAAAACAAGCTCCAAATCATGTTGAAATAGAGAAATTTACAATATTCCAAAAACAAGCTCTAAATCATGTTGAAATACAGAAATGTACACTTTTCCAAAAACAAGCTCCAAATCATGTTGAAATACAGAAATGAACACTTTTCTAAAAACAAGCTCTAAATCATGTTTGATGCACTCTGTAAGTACATTTTATTTCAGTACTGTTTAATCAGGATGATAGGAACACTGTGGACAGTTTTCAGCAAGTTGCAACGTTGAAATACAGAAATAAACACTTTTCCAAAAACAAGCTCTAAATCATGTTGAAATACAGAAATAAGCACTTTTCAAAAACAAGCTCCAAATCATGTTGAAATATCGAAATTTACACTTTTCCAAAAACAAGCTCCAAATCATGTTGAAATACAGAAATGAACACTTTTCCAAAAACAAGCTCCAAATCATGTTGAAATACAGAAATGAACACTTTTCCATAAACAAGCTCTAAATCATGTTTGATGCACTCTGTAAATAAATTTTATTTCAGTACTGTTTAATCAGGATGATAGGAACACTGTGGACAGTTTTCAGCAAGTTGCAACATTGAAATACAGAAATAAACACTTTTCCAAAAACAAGCTCTAAATCATGTTGAAAAACAGAAAAAACAGTTTTCCAAAAACAAGCTCTAAATCATGTTGAAATACAGAAATAGTCACTTCTCAAAAACAAGCTCCAAATCATGTTGAAATACAGAAATAAACACTTTTCCATAAACAAGCTCTAAATCATGTTTGATGCACTCTGTAAGTAAATTTTATTTCAGTACTGTTTAATCAGGATGGTAGGAACACTGTGGACAGTTTTCAGCAAGTTGCAACATTGTAATACAGAAATAAACACTTTTCCAAAAACAAGCTCTAAATCATGTTGAAAAACAGAAAAAACAGTTTTCCATAAACAAGCTCTAAATCATGTTGAAATACAGAAATAGTCACTTCTCAAAAACAAGCTCCAAATCATGTTGAAATACAGAAATAAACACTTTTCCTTAAACAAGCTCTAAATCATGTTTGATGCACTCTGTAAGTACATTTTATTTCAGTACTGTTTTATCAGGATGATAGGAACACTGTGGACAGTTTTCAGCAAGTTGCAACATTGAAATACAGAAATAAACACTTTTCCAAAAACAAGCTCTAAATCATGTTGAAACACAGAAATAAGCACTTTTCAAAAACAAGCTCCAAATCATGTTGAAATAGAGAAATTTACAATTTTCCAAAAACAAGCTCCAAATCATGTTGAAATACAGAAATGAACACATTTCCAAAAACAAGCTCCAAATCATGTTGAAATACAGAAATGAACACTTTTCCAAAAACAAGCTCCAAATCATGTTGAAATACAGAAATAAACACTTTTCCATAAACAAGCTCTAAATCATGTTTGATGCACTCTGTAAGTAAATTTTATTTCAGGACTGTTTAATCAGGATGGTAGGAACACTGTGGACAGTTTTCAGCAAGTTGCAACGTTGAAATACAGAAATGAACACTTTTCCAAAAACAAGCTCCAAATCATGTTGAAATACAGAAATGAACACTTTTCCAAAAACAAGCTCCAAATCATGTTGAAATACAGAAATAAGCACTTTTCAAAAACAAGCTCCAAATCATGTTGAAATACAGAAATGAACACTTTTCCATAAACAAGCTCTAAATCATGTTTGATGCACTCTGTAAATAAATTTTATTTCAGTACTGTTTAATCAGGATGATAGGAACACTGTGGACAGTTTTCAGCAAGTTGCAACGTTGAAATCCAGAAATAAACACTTTTCCAAAAACAAGCTCTAAATCATGTTGAAATACAGAAATAAGCACTTTTCAAAAACAAGCTCCAAATCATGTTGAAATACAGAAATAAGCACTTTTCAAAAACAAGCTCCAAATCATGTTGAAATACAGAAATGAACACTTTTCCATAAACAAGCTCTAAATCATGTTTGATGCACTCTGTAAATAAATTTTATTTCAGTACTGTTTAATTAGGATGATAGGAACACTGTGGACAGTTTTCAGCAAGTTGCAACATTGAAATACAGAAATAAACACTTTTCCAAAAACAAGCTCTAAATCATGTTGAAAAACAGAAAAAACAGTTTTCCATAAACAAGCTCTAAATCATGTTGAAATACAGAAATTAGTCACTTCTCAAAAACAAGCTCCAAATCATGTTGAAATACAGAAATAAACACTTTTCCATAAACAAGCTCTAAATCATGTTTGATGCACTCTGTAAGTAAATTTTATTTCAGTACTGTTTAATCAGGATGGTAGGAACACTGTGGACAGTTTTCAGCAAGTTGCAACATTGAAATACAGAAATAAACACTTTTCCAAAAACAAGCTCTAAATCATGTTGAAAAACAGAAAAAAACAGTTTTCCATAAACAAGCTCTAAATCATGTTGAAATACAGAAATAGTCACTTCTCAAAAACAAGCTCCAAATCATGTTGAAATACAGAAATAAACACTTTTCCTTAAACAAGCTCTAAATCATGTTTGATGCACTCTGTAAGTACATTTTATTTCAGTACTGTTTAATCAGGATGATAGGAACACTGTGGACAGTTTTCAGCAAGTTGCAACGTTGAAATACAGAAATAAACACTTTTCGAAAAAAAAGCTCTAAATCCTGTTGAAATACAGAAATAAGCACTTTTCAAAAACAAGCTCCAAATCATGTTGAAATATCGAAATTTACACTTTTCCAAAAACAAGCTCCAAATCATGTTGAAATACAGAAATGAACACTTTTCCAAAAACAAGCTCCAAATCATGTTGAAATACAGAAATGAACACTTTTCCATAAACAAGCTCTAAATCATGTTTGATGCACTCTGTAAATAAATTTTATTTCAGTACTGTTTAATCAGGATGATAGGAACACTGTGGACAGTTTTCAGCAAGTTGCAACATTGAAATACAGAAATAAACACTTTTCCAAAAACAAGCTCTAAATCATGTTGAAAAACAGAAAAAACAGTTTTCCAAAAACAAGCTCTAAATCATGTTGAAATACAGAAATAGTCACTTCTCAAAAACAAGCTCCAAATCATGTTGAAATACAGAAATAAACACTTTTCCTTAAACAAGCTCTAAATCATGTTTGATGCACTCTGTAAGTACATTTTATTTCAGTACTGTTTAATCAGGATGATAGGAACACTGTGGACAGTTTTCAGCAAGTTGCAACATTGAAATACAGAAATAAACACTTTTCCAAAAACAAGCTCTAAATCATGTTGAAACACAGAAATAAGCACTTTTCAAAAACAAGCTCCAAATCATGTTGAAATAGAGAAATTTACAATTTTCCAAAAACAAGCTCCAAATCATGTTGAAATACAGAAATGAACACTTTTCCAAAAACAAGCTCCAAATCATGTTGAAATACAGAAATGAACACTTTTCCAAAAACAAGCTCCAAATCATGTTGAAATACAGAAATGAACACTTTTCTAAAAACAAGCTCCAAATCATGTTGAAATACAGAAATAAGCACTTTTCAAAAACAAGCTCCAAATCATGTTGAAATACAGAAATAAACACTTTTCCATAAACAAGCTCTAAATCATGTTTGATGCACTCTGTAAGTAAATTTTATTTCAGTACTGTTTAATCAGGATGGTAGGAACACTGTGGACAGTTTTCAGCAAGTTGCAACATTGAAATACAGAAATAAACACTTTTCCAAAAACAAGCTCTAAATCATGTTGAAAAACAGAAAAAAACAGTTTTCCATAAACAAGCTCTAAATCATGTTGAAATACAGAAATAGTCACTTCTCAAAAACAAGCTCCAAATCATGTTGAAATACAGAAATAAACACTTTTCCATAAACAAGCTCTAAATCATGTTTGATGCACTCTGTAAGTACATTTTATTTCAGTACTGTTTAATCAGGATGATAGGAACACTGTGGACAGTTTTCAGCAAGTTGCAACGTTGAAATACAGAAATAAACACTTTTCCAAAAACAAGCTCTAAATCATGTTGAAATACAGAAATAAGCACTTTTCAAAAACAAGCTCCAAATCATGTTGAAATATCGAAATTTACACTTTTCCAAAAACAAGCTCCAAATCATGTTGAAATAGAGAAATTTACAATTTTCCAAAAACAAGCTCCAAATCATGTTGAAATACAGAAATGAACACATTTCCAAAAACAAGCTCCAAATCATGTTGAAATACAGAAATGAACACTTTTCCAAAAACAAGCTCCAAATCATGTTGAAATACAGAAATAAACACTTTTCCATAAACAAGCTCTAAATCATGTTTGATGCACTCTGTAAGTAAATTTTATTTCAGGACTGTTTAATCAGGATGGTAGGAACACTGTGGACAGTTTTCAGCAAGTTGCAACGTTGAAATACAGAAATGAACACTTTTCCAAAAACAAGCTCCAAATCATGTTGAAATACAGAAATGAACACTTTTCCAAAAACAAGCTCCAAATCATGTTGAAATACAGAAATAAGCACTTTTCAAAAACAAGCTCCAAATCATGTTGAAATACAGAAATGAACACTTTTCCATAAACAAGCTCTAAATCATGTTTGATGCACTCTGTAAATAAATTTTATTTCAGTACTGTTTAATCAGGATGATAGGAACACTGTGGACAGTTTTCAGCAAGTTGCAACGTTGAAATCCAGAAATAAACACTTTTCCAAAAACAAGCTCTAAATCATGTTGAAATACAGAAATAAGCACTTTTCAAAAACAAGCTCCAAATCATGTTGAAATACAGAAATAAGCACTTTTCAAAAACAAGCTCCAAATCATGTTGAAATACAGAAATGAACACTTTTCCATAAACAAGCTCTAAATCATGTTTGATGCACTCTGTAAATAAATTTTATTTCAGTACTGTTTAATCAGGATGATAGGAACACTGTGGACAGTTTTCAGCAAGTTGCAACATTGAAATACAGAAATAAACACTTTTCCAAAAACAAGCTCTAAATCATGTTGAAAAACAGAAAAAACAGTTTTCCATAAACAAGCTCTAAATCATGTTGAAATACAGAAATTAGTCACTTCTCAAAAACAAGCTCCAAATCATGTTGAAATACAGAAATAAACACTTTTCCATAAACAAGCTCTAAATCATGTTTGATGCACTCTGTAAGTAAATTTTATTTCAGTACTGTTTAACCTGTTGGGGATGGGGGCGCTGTTTAGACTATTTATGCTAATGTGGCTAATTTTTTAAACGGCTTCCCACAAAATCCTTGATCGTACAATATGCATATTATTATTATTATTGGATAGAAAACAGTCTATAGTTTCTATAGGAGTTGAAATTTTGTCTCTAAGTGGAACAGAGCCCATTCTACAGCAATTTCCCTGACATGGAGTCAGATTTGAGAAACGTTGGCCACTTTTCTGAAGTCATTTAAAAGGGCTCTGTCGTTGCTATGACTATACGGACACTTCTTACGTCTTCCCCTGGATGCCTTTACGTGATGACGATTCCAACGGGCTCGATTGCTCGTTCACAGGCCCTACAAATGAAAAAAACCTTTAGCTAGCAAGTCTTTTCTTGCTGCGTAACGCGCGTGGAAGACACCGACCCTCTCCTGTTCCAAGCGTTAGTTTAGCCTGTTATATTTCTCCGGTCATCTTTTCACTCGTTATAGGAGTTACAAACATCACAAAGTAGTTAATTTAAAGCGTTTTATAGCAATTTATATCCGTTTAGTGCGATTTTGGGACATTTATTTTTGCAACGATGTGAAAAGTTGGGTGCGCTTTTCAGTTCATCCCGAACGTAGTTGACATTTCCACATGGCAAGAGGACAGCTTTCCACCAAAAGACGATTTCTCCCAAGAAAGGATCCTTTGCCCAAGATACTGATGGAAGAACAGCTCAAGGTAGGACATTTTTATTATGATAAATCGTGTTTCTGTCGAAACATTTTAGTGGCTTAGGACGCCATGTTTTTTGACGTAGCTTCGCTTGGCGCAAACTGTATTGAAAAGTAAGGATAAATTAAAAAATGTAATAACGCAATTGTATTAAGAATTAAATTGTCTATCAATCCCTGTCCACCCTATATTTTTTAGTCACGTTTATGAGTATTTATGTATAAGAGTAGATCACTGTCTAAGTGGCGCAAGGACGTTTTCTTTACCAGCTTGTCTACATTTCACATTGTCTAACCATGATTTTGGTGGCTAAATATAAACATTTTCGATCAAACTGTATATGCATGTTGTAATGTGATGTTACAGGAGTGTCATCGGAAGAATTCTGAGAAGGTTAGTGAAAAAATTAATATCTTTTGGCGATGTTGACTTTTATCGCTCACTTTGGCTAGAATCAATGCTGGGCTGCTAATTGCTATGTGCTAAGCTAATATAACGATTTATTGTGTTTTCGCTGTAAGACACTTAGAAAATCTGAAATATTGTCTGTATTCACAGGATCTGTGTCTTTCGATTCGTGTATGCTGTGTATTTTTACGAAATGTTTGATGATTAGTAGTTAGGTAAACACGTTGCTCATTGTAATTATTCTAGTCCATTTGTGATGGTGGGTGCAATTGTAAACTATGAAGTCTACCTGAAATATGCACTTTTTTCTAACAAAACCTATCCCATACCATAAATATGTTATCAGACTGTCATCTAATGAGTTTTTTTGTTGGTTAGGGGCTATAAATATCTTAGTTTAGCCGAATTGGTGATGGCTACTGGTGTTGGTGGACAAATAAAAGATGGTGGAATATGCTAATGTGTTTTTAGGTAATAGATGTACATCTTTACATATTGTGTCTTCCCTGTAAAACATTTTAAAAATCGGAAATGTTGACTGGATTCATAAGATCTGTGTCTTTCATTAGCTGTATTGGACTTTAATGTGTGAAAGTTAAATATTTTAAAAAAATATTTTTTTTGAATTTCGCGGCACTGGTTTTTCAGTGGGGGGGGGGGGGGGTGTGCCGCTAGCGCCACGCTGATCCTAGACAGGTTAATCAGGATGGTAGGAACACTGTGGACAGTTTTCAGCAAGTTGCAACATTGAAATACAGAAATAAACACTTTTCCAAAAACAAGCTCTAAATCATGTTGAAAAACAGAAAAAAACAGTTTTCCATAAACAAGCTCTAAATCATGTTGAAATACAGAAATAGTCACTTCTCAAAAACAAGCTCCAAATCATGTTGAAATACAGAAATAAACACTTTTCCATAAACAAGCTCTAAATCATGTTTGATGCACTCTGTAAGTACATTTTATTTCAGTACTGTTTAATCAGGATGATAGGAACACTGTGGACAGTTTTCAGCAAGTTGCAACGTTGAAATACAGAAATAAACACTTTTCCAAAAACAAGCTCTAAATCATGTTGAAATACAGAAATAAGCACTTTTCAAAAACAAGCTCCAAATCATGTTGAAATATCGAAATTTACACTTTTCCAAAAACAAGCTCCAAATCATGTTGAAATACAGAAATGAACACTTTTCCAAAAACAAGCTCCAAATCATGTTGAAATACAGAAATGAACACTTTTCCATAAACAAGCTCTAAATCATGTTTGATGCACTCTGTAAATCAATTTTATTTCAGTACTGTTTAATCAGGATGATAGGAACACTGTGGACAGTTTTCAGCAAGTTGCAACATTGAAATACAGAAATAAACACTTTTCCAAAAACAAGCTCTAAATCATGTTGAAAAACAGAAAAAACAGTTTTCCAAAAACAAGCTCTAAATCATGTTGAAATACAGAAATAGTCACTTCTCAAAAACAAGCTCCAAATCATGTTGAAATACAGAAATAAACACTTTTCCATAAACAAGCTCTAAATCATGTTTGATGCACTCTGTAAGTAAATTTTATTTCAGTACTGTTTAATCAGGATGGTAGGAACACTGTGGACAGTTTTCAGCAAGTTGCAACGTTGAAATACAGAAATAAACACTTTTCCAAAAACAAGCTCTAAATCATGTTGAAATACAGAAATAAGCACTTTTCAAAAACAAGCTCCAAATCATGTTGAAATATCGAAATTTACACTTTTCCAAAAACAAGCTCCAAATCATGTTGAAATACAGAAATGAACACTTTTCCAAAAACAAGCTCCAAATCATGTTGAAATACAGAAATGAACACTTTTCCATAAACAAGCTCTAAATCATGTTTGATGCACTCTGTAAATAAATTTTATTTCAGTACTGTTTAATCAGGATGATAGGAACACTGTGGACAGTTTTCAGCAAGTTGCAACATTGAAATACAGAAATAAACACTTTTCCAAAAACAAGCTCTAAATCATGTTGAAAAACAGAAAAAACAGTTTTCCATAAACAAGCTCTAAATCATGTTGAAATACAGAAATAGTCACTTCTCAAAAACAAGCTCCAAATCATGTTGAAATACAGAAATAAACACTTTTCCTTAAACAAGCTCTAAATCATGTTTGATGCACTCTGTAAGTACATTTTATTTCAGTACTGTTTTATCAGGATGATAGGAACACTGTGGACAGTTTTCAGCAAGTTGCAACATTGAAATACAGAAATAAACACTTTTCCAAAAACAAGCTCTAAATCATGTTGAAACACAGAAATAAGCACTTTTCAAAAACAAGCTCCAAATCATGTTGAAATAGAGAAATTTACAATTTTCCAAAAACAAGCTCCAAATCATGTTGAAATACAGAAATGAACACATTTCCAAAAAAAAGCTCCAAATCATGTTGAAATACAGAAATAAGCACTTTTCAAAAACAAGCTCCAAATCATGTTGAAAAACAGAAAAAACAGTTTTCCATAAACAAGCTCTAAATCATGTTGAAATACAGAAATAGTCACTTCTCAAAAACAAGCTCCAAATCATGTTGAAATACAGAAATAAACACTTTTCCTTAAACAAGCTCTAAATCATGTTTGATGCACTCTGTAAGTACATTTTATTTCAGTACTGTTTTATCAGGATGATAGGAACACTGTGGACAGTTTTCAGCAAGTTGCAACATTGAAATACAGAAATAAACACTTTTCCAAAAACAAGCTCTAAATCATGTTGAAACACAGAAATAAGCACTTTTCAAAAACAAGCTCCAAATCATGTTGAAATAGAGAAATTTACAATTTTCCAAAAACAAGCTCCAAATCATGTTGAAATACAGAAATGAACACATTTCCAAAAACAAGCTCCAAATCATGTTGAAATACAGAAATAAGCACTTTTCAAAAACAAGCTCCAAATCATGTTGAAATACAGAAATGAACACTTTTCCATAAACAAGCTCTAAATCATGTTTGATGCACTCTGTAAATAAATTTTATTTCAGTACTGTTTAATCAGGATGATAGGAACACTGTGGACAGTTTTCAGCAAGTTGCAACGTTGAAATCCAGAAATAAACACTTTTCCAAAAACAAGCTCTAAATCATGTTGAAATACAGAAATAAGCACTTTTCAAAAACAAGCTCCAAATCATGTTGAAATACAGAAATAGTCACTTCTCAAAAACAAGCTCCAAATCATGTTGAAATACAGAAATAAACACTTTTCCATAAACAAGCTCTAAATCATGTTTGATGCACTCTGTAAGTAAATTTTATTTCAGTACTGTCTAATCAGGATGGTAGGAACACTGTGGACAGTTTTCAGCAAGTTGCAACGTTGAAATACAGAAATAAACACTTTTCCAAAAACAAGCTCTAAATCATGTTGAAATACAGAAATAAGCACTTTTCAAAAACAAGCTCCAAATCATGTTGAAATATCGAAATTTACACTTTTCCAAAAACAAGCTCCAAATCATGTTGAAATACAGAAATGAACACTTTTCCAAAAACAAGCTCCAAATCATGTTGAAATACAGAAATGAACACTTTTCCATAAACAAGCTCTAAATCATGTTTGATGCACTCTGTAAATAAATTTTATTTCAGTACTGTTTAATCAGGATGATAGGAACACTGTGGACAGTTTTCAGCAAGTTGCAACATTGAAATACAGAAATAAACACTTTTCCAAAAACAAGCTCTAAATCATGTTGAAAAACAGAAAAAACAGTTTTCCATAAACAAGCTCTAAATCATGTTGAAATACAGAAATAGTCACTTCTCAAAAACAAGCTCCAAATCATGTTGAAATACAGAAATAAACACTTTTCCTTAAACAAGCTCTAAATCATGTTTGATGCACTCTGTAAGTACATTTTATTTCAGTACTGTTTTATCAGGATGATAGGAACACTGTGGACAGTTTTCAGCAAGTTGCAACATTGAAATACAGAAATAAACACTTTTCCAAAAACAAGCTCTAAATCATGTTGAAACACAGAAATAAGCACTTTTCAAAAACAAGCTCCAAATCATGTTGAAATAGAGAAATTTACAATTTTCCAAAAACAAGCTCCAAATCATGTTGAAATACAGAAATGAACACATTTCCAAAAACAAGCTCCAAATCATGTTGAAATACAGAAATAAGCACTTTTCAAAAACAAGCTCCAAATCATGTTGAAATACAGAAATGAACACTTTTCCATAAACAAGCTCTAAATCATGTTTGATGCACTCTGTAAATAAATTTTATTTCAGTACTGTTTAATCAGGATGATAGGAACACTGTGGACAGTTTTCAGCAAGTTGCAACGTTGAAATCCAGAAATAAACACTTTTCCAAAAACAAGCTCTAAATCATGTTGAAATACAGAAATAAGCACTTTTCAAAAACAAGCTCCAAATCATGTTGAAATACAGAAATAAGCACTTTTCAAAAACAAGCTCCAAATCATGTTGAAATACAGAAATGAACACTTTTCCATAAACAAGCTCTAAATCATGTTTGATGCACTCTGTAAATAAATTTTATTTCAGTACTGTTTAATCAGGATGATAGGAACACTGTGGACAGTTTTCAGCAAGTTGCAACATTGAAATACAGAAATAAACACTTTTCCAAAAACAAGCTCTAAATCATGTTGAAAAACAGAAAAAACAGTTTTCCATAAACAAGCTCTAAATCATGTTGAAATACAGAAATTAGTCACTTCTCAAAAACAAGCTCCAAATCATGTTGAAATACAGAAATAAACACTTTTCCATAAACAAGCTCTAAATCATGTTTGATGCACTCTGTAAGTAAATTTTATTTCAGTACTGTTTAATCAGGATGGTAGGAACACTGTGGACAGTTTTCAGCAAGTTGCAACGTTGAAATACAGAAATAAACACTTTTCGAAAAAAAAGCTCTAAATCCTGTTGAAATACAGAAATAAGCACTTTTCAAAAACAAGCTCCAAATCATGTTGAAATATCGAAATTTACACTTTTCCAAAAACAAGCTCCAAATCATGTTGAAATACAGAAATGAACACTTTTCCAAAAACAAGCTCCAAATCATGTTGAAATACAGAAATGAACACTTTTCCATAAACAAGCTCTAAATCATGTTTGATGCACTCTGTAAATAAATTTTATTTCAGTACTGTTTAATCAGGATGATAGGAACACTGTGGACAGTTTTCAGCAAGTTGCAACATTGAAATACAGAAATAAACACTTTTCCAAAAACAAGCTCTAAATCATGTTGAAAAACAGAAAAAACAGTTTTCCAAAAACAAGCTCTAAATCATGTTGAAATACAGAAATAGTCACTTCTCAAAAACAAGCTCCAAATCATGTTGAAATACAGAAATAAACACTTTTCCTTAAACAAGCTCTAAATCATGTTTGATGCACTCTGTAAGTACATTTTATTTCAGTACTGTTTAATCAGGATGATAGGAACACTGTGGACAGTTTTCAGCAAGTTGCAACATTGAAATACAGAAATAAACACTTTTCCAAAAACAAGCTCTAAATCATGTTGAAACACAGAAATAAGCACTTTTCAAAAACAAGCTCCAAATCATGTTGAAATAGAGAAATTTACAATTTTCCAAAAACAAGCTCCAAATCATGTTGAAATACAGAAATGAACACTTTTCCAAAAACAAGCTCCAAATCATGTTGAAATACAGAAATGAACACTTTTCCAAAAACAAGCTCCAAATCATGTTGAAATACAGAAATGAACACTTTTCTAAAAACAAGCTCCAAATCATGTTGAAATACAGAAATAAGCACTTTTCAAAAACAAGCTCCAAATCATGTTGAAATACAGAAATAAACACTTTTCCATAAACAAGCTCTAAATCATGTTTGATGCACTCTGTAAGTACATTTTATTTCAGTACTGTTTAATCAGGATGATAGGAACACTGTGGACAGTTTTCAGCAAGTTGCAACGTTGAAATACAGAAATAAACACTTTTCCAAAAACAAGCTCTAAATCATGTTGAAATACAGAAATAAGCACTTTTCAAAAACAAGCTCCAAATCATGTTGAAATATCGAAATTTACACTTTTCCAAAAACAAGCTCCAAATCATGTTGAAATACAGAAATGAACACTTTTCCAAAAACAAGCTCCAAATCATGTTGAAATACAGAAATGAACACTTTTCCATAAACAAGCTCTAAATCATGTTTGATGCACTCTGTAAATAAATTTTATTTCAGTACTGTTTAATCAGGATGATAGGAACACTGTGGACAGTTTTCAGCAAGTTGCAACATTGAAATACAGAAATAAACACTTTTCCAAAAACAAGCTCTAAATCATGTTGAAAAACAGAAAAAACAGTTTTCCAAAAACAAGCTCTAAATCATGTTGAAATACAGAAATAGTCACTTCTCAAAAACAAGCTCCAAATCATGTTGAAATACAGAAATAAACACTTTTCCATAAACAAGCTCTAAATCATGTTTGATGCACTCTGTAAGTAAATTTTATTTCAGTACTGTTTAATCAGGATGGTAGGAACACTGTGGACAGTTTTCAGCAAGTTGCAACATTGTAATACAGAAATAAACACTTTTCCAAAAACAAGCTCTAAATCATGTTGAAAAACAGAAAAAACAGTTTTCCATAAACAATCTCTAAATCATGTTGAAATACAGAAATAGTCACTTCTCAAAAACAAGCTCCAAATCATGTTGAAACACAGAAATAAGCACTTTTCAAAAACAAGCTCCAAATCATGTTGAAATAGAGAAATTTTCAATTTTCCAAAAACAAGCTCCAAATCATGTTGAAATACAGAAATGAACACTTTTCCAAAAACAAGCTCCAAATCATGTTGAAATACAGAAATGAACACTTTTCCAAAAACAAGCTCCAAATCATGTTGAAATACAGAAATGAACACTTTTCTAAAAACAAGCTCCAAATCATGTTGAAATACAGAAATAAGCACTTTTCAAAAACAAGCTCCAAATCATGTTGAAATACAGAAATAAACACTTTTCCATAAACAAGCTCTAAATCATGTTTGATGCACTCTGTAAGTAAATTTTATTTCAGTACTGTTTAATCAGGATGGTAGGAACACTGTGGACAGTTTTCAGCAAGTTGCAACATTGTAATACAGAAATAAACACTTTTCCAAAAACAAGCTCTAAATCATGTTGAAAAACAGAAAAAACAGTTTTCCATAAACAATCTCTAAATCATGTTGAAATACAGAAATAGTCACTTCTCAAAAACAAGCTCCAAATCATGTTGAAACACAGAAATAAGCACTTTTCAAAAACAAGCTCCAAATCATGTTGAAATAGAGAAATTTTCAATTTTCCAAAAACAAGCTCCAAATCATGTTGAAATACAGAAATGAACACTTTTCCAAAAACAAGCTCCAAATCATGTTGAAATACAGAAATGAACACTTTTCCAAAAACAAGCTCCAAATCATGTTGAAATACAGAAATGAACACTTTTCTAAAAACAAGCTCCAAATCATGTTGAAATACAGAAATAAGCACTTTTCAAAAACAAGCTCCAAATCATGTTGAAATACAGAAATAAACACTTTTCCATAAACAAGCTCTAAATCATGTTTGATGCACTCTGTAAGTAAATTTTATTTCAGTACTGTTTAATCAGGATGGTAGGAACACTGTGGACAGTTTTCAGCAAGTTGCAACATTGAAATACAGAAATAAACACTTTTCCAAAAACAAGCTCTAAATCATGTTGAAAAACAGAAAAAAACAGTTTTCCATAAACAAGCTCTAAATCATGTTGAAATACAGAAATAGTCACTTCTCAAAAACAAGCTCCAAATCATGTTGAAATACAGAAATAAACACTTTTCCATAAACAAGCTCTAAATCATGTTTGATGCACTCTGTAAGTACATTTTGTTTCAGTACTGTTTAATCAGGATGATAGGAACACTGTGGACAGTTTTCAGCAAGTTGCAACGTTGAAATACAGAAATAAACACTTTTCCAAAAACAAGCTCTAAATCATGTTGAAATACAGAAATAAGCACTTTTCAAAAACAAGCTCCAAATCATGTTGAAATATCGAAATTTACACTTTTCCAAAAACAAGCTCCAAATCATGTTGAAATACAGAAATGAACACTTTTCCAAAAACAAGCTCCAAATCATGTTGAAATACAGAAATGAACACTTTTCCATAAACAAGCTCTAAATCATGTTTGATGCACTCTGTAAATAAATTTTATTTCAGTACTGTTTAATCAGGATGATAGGAACACTGTGGACAGTTTTCAGCAAGTTGCAACATTGAAATACAGAAATAAACACTTTTCCAAAAACAAGCTCTAAATCATGTTGAAAAACAGAAAAAACAGTTTTCCAAAAACAAGCTCTAAATCATGTTGAAATACAGAAATAGTCACTTCTCAAAAACAAGCTCCAAATCATGTTGAAATACAGAAATAAACACTTTTCCATAAACAAGCTCTAAATCATGTTTGATGCACTCTGTAAGTACATTTTATTTCAGTACTGTTTAATCAGGATGGTAGGAACACTGTGGACAGTTTTCAGCAAGTTGCAACATTGTAATACAGAAATAAACACTTTTCCAAAAACAAGCTCTAAATCATGTTGAAAAACAGAAAAAACAGTTTTCCATAAACAATCTCTAAATCATGTTGAAATACAGAAATAGTCACTTCTCAAAAACAAGCTCCAAATCATGTTGAAATACAGAAATAAACACTTTTCCTTAAACAAGCTCTAAATCATGTTTGATGCACTCTGTAAGTACATTTTATTTCAGTACTGTTTAATCAGGATGATAGGAACACTGTGGACAGTTTTCAGCAAGTTTCAACGTTGAAATACAGAAATAAACACTTTTCCAAAAACAAGCTCTAAATCATGTTGAAATACAGAAATAAGCACTTTTCAAAAACAAGCTCCAAATCATGTTGAAATATCGAAATTTACACTTTTCCAAAAACAAGCTCCAAATCATGTTGAAATACAGAAATGAACACTTTTCCAAAAACAAGCTCCAAATCATGTTGAAATACAGAAATGAACACTTTTCCATAAACAAGCTCTAAATCATGTTTGATGCACTCTGTAAATACATTTTATTTCAGTACTGTTTAATCAGGATGGTAGGAACACTGTGGACAGTTTTCAGCAAGTTGCAACATTGAAATACAGAAATAAACACTTTTCCAAAAACAAGCTCTAAATCATGTTGAAAAACAGAAAAAACAGTTTTCCATAAACAAGCTCTAAATCATATTGAAATACAGAAATAGTCACTTCTCAAAAACAAGCTCCAAATCATGTTGAAATACAGAAATAAACACTTTCCATAAACAAGCTCTAAATCATGTTTGATGCACTCTGTAAGTACATTTTATTTCAGTACTGTTTTATCAGGATGATAGGAACACTGTGGACAGTTTTCAGCAAGTTGCAACATTGAAATACAGAAATAAACACTTTTCAAAAACAAGCTCTAAATCATGTTGAAACACAGAAATAAGCACTTTTCAAAAACAAGCTCCAAATCATGTTGAAATAGAGAAATTTACAATTTTCCAAAAACAAGCTCCAAATCATGTTGAAATACAGAAATGAACACTTTTCCAAAAACAAGCTCCAAATCATGTTGAAATACAGAAATGAACACTTTTCCAAAAACAAGCTCCAAATCATGTTGAAATACAGAAATGAACACTTTTCTAAAAACAAGCTCCAAATCATGTTGAAATATCGAAATTTACACTTTTCCAAAAACAAGCTCCAAATCATGTTGAAATACAGAAATGAACACTTTTCCAAAAACAAGCTCCAAATCATGTTGAAATACAGAAATGAACACTTTTCCATAAATAAGCTCTAAATCATGTTTGATGCACTCTGTAAATAAATTTTATTTCAGTACTGTTTAATCAGGATGATAGGAACACTGTGGACAGTTTTCAGCAAGTTGCAACATTGAAATACAGAAATAAACACTTTTCCAAAAACAAGCTCTAAATCATGTTGAAAAACAGAAAAAACAGTTTTCCAAAAACAAGCTCTAAATCATGTTGAAATACAGAAATAGTCACTTCTCAAAAACAAGCTCCAAATCATGTTGAAATACAAAAATAAACACTTTTCCATAAACAAGCTCTAAATCATGTTTGATGCACTCTGTAAGTACATTTTATTTCAGTCCTGTTTTACCAGGATGATAGGAACACTGTGGACAGTTTTCAGCAAGTTGCAACATTGAAATACAGAAATAAACACTTTTCCAAAAACAAGCTCTAAATCATGTTGAAACACAGAAATAAGCACTTTTCAAAAACAAGCTCCAAATCATGTTGAAATAGAGAAATTTACAATTTTCCAAAAACAAGCTCCAAATCATGTTGAAATACAGAAATGAACACTTTTCCAAAAACAAGCTCCAAATCATGTTGAAATACAGAAATGAACACTTTTCCAAAAACAAGCTCCAAATCATGTTGAAATACAGAAATGAACACTTTTCTAAAAACAAGCTCCAAATCATGTTGAAATACAGAAATAAGCACTTTTCAAAAACAAGCTCCAAATCATGTTGAAATACAGAAATAAACACTTTTCCATAAACAAGCTCTAAATCATGTTTGATGCACTCTGTAAGTAAATTTTATTTCAGTACTGTTTAATCAGGATGGTAGGAACACTGTGGACAGTTTTCAGCAAGTTGCAACATTGAAATACAGAAATAAACACTTTTCCAAAAACAAGCTCTAAATCATGTTGAAATACAGAAATAAGCACTTTTCAAAAACAAGCTCCAAATCATGTTGAAATATCGAAATTTACACTTTTCCAAAAACAAGCTCCAAATCATGTTGAAATACAGAAATGAACACTTTTCCAAAAACAAGCTCCAAATCATGTTGAAATACAGAAATGAACACTTTTCCATAAACAAGCTCTAAATCATGTTTGATGCACTCTGTAAATACATTTTATTTCAGTACTGTTTAATCAGGATGGTAGGAACACTGTGGACAGTTTTCAGCAAGTTGCAACATTGAAATACAGAAATAAACACTTTTCCAAAAACAAGCTCTAAATCATGTTGAAAAACAGAAAAAACAGTTTTCCATAAACAAGCTCTAAATCATATTGAAATACAGAAATAGTCACTTCTCAAAAACAAGCTCCAAATCATGTTGAAATACAGAAATAAACACTTTCCATAAACAAGCTCTAAATCATGTTTGATGCACTCTGTAAGTACATTTTATTTCAGTACTGTTTTATCAGGATGATAGGAACACTGTGGACAGTTTTCAGCAAGTTGCAACATTGAAATACAGAAATAAACACTTTTCAAAAACAAGCTCTAAATCATGTTGAAACACAGAAATAAGCACTTTTCAAAAACAAGCTCCAAATCATGTTGAAATAGAGAAATTTACAATTTTCCAAAAACAAGCTCCAAATCATGTTGAAATACAGAAATGAACACTTTTCCAAAAACAAGCTCCAAATCATGTTGAAATACAGAAATGAACACTTTTCCAAAAACAAGCTCCAAATCATGTTGAAATACAGAAATGAACACTTTTCTAAAAACAAGCTCCAAATCATGTTGAAATATCGAAATTTACACTTTTCCAAAAACAAGCTCCAAATCATGTTGAAATACAGAAATGAACACTTTTCCAAAAACAAGCTCCAAATCATGTTGAAATACAGAAATGAACACTTTTCCATAAATAAGCTCTAAATCATGTTTGATGCACTCTGTAAATAAATTTTATTTCAGTACTGTTTAATCAGGATGATAGGAACACTGTGGACAGTTTTCAGCAAGTTGCAACATTGAAATACAGAAATAAACACTTTTCCAAAAACAAGCTCTAAATCATGTTGAAAAACAGAAAAAACAGTTTTCCAAAAACAAGCTCTAAATCATGTTGAAATACAGAAATAGTCACTTCTCAAAAACAAGCTCCAAATCATGTTGAAATACAAAAATAAACACTTTTCCATAAACAAGCTCTAAATCATGTTTGATGCACTCTGTAAGTACATTTTATTTCAGTACTGTTTTACCAGGATGATAGGAACACTGTGGACAGTTTTCAGCAAGTTGCAACATTGAAATACAGAAATAAACACTTTTCCAAAAACAAGCTCTAAATCATGTTGAAACACAGAAATAAGCACTTTTCAAAAACAAGCTCCAAATCATGTTGAAATAGAGAAATTTACAATTTTCCAAAAACAAGCTCCAAATCATGTTGAAATACAGAAATGAACACTTTTCCAAAAACAAGCTCCAAATCATGTTGAAATACAGAAATGAACACTTTTCCAAAAACAAGCTCCAAATCATGTTGAAATACAGAAATGAACACTTTTCTAAAAACAAGCTCCAAATCATGTTGAAATACAGAAATAAGCACTTTTCAAAAACAAGCTCCAAATCATGTTGAAATACAGAAATAAACACTTTTCCATAAACAAGCTCTAAATCATGTTTGATGCACTCTGTAAGTAAATTTTATTTCAGTACTGTTTAATCAGGATGGTAGGAACACTGTGGACAGTTTTCAGCAAGTTGCAACATTGAAATACAGAAATAAACACTTTTCCAAAAACAAGCTCTACATCATGTTGAAAAACAGAAAAAAACAGTTTTCCATAAACAAGCTCTAAATCATGTTGAAATACAGAAATAGTCACTTCTCAAAAACAAGCTCCAAATCATGTTGAAATACAGAAATAAACACTTTTCCTTAAACAAGCTCTAAATCATGTTTGATGCACTCTGTAAGTACATTTTATTTCAGTACTGTTTAATCAGGATGATAGGAACACTGTGGACAGTTTTCAGCAAGTTGCAACGTTGAAATACAGAAATAAACACTTTTCCAAAAACAAGCTCTAAATCATGTTGAAATACAGAAATAAGCACTTTTCAAAAACAAGCTCCAAATCATGTTGAAATATCGAAATTTACACTTTTCCAAAAACAAGCTCCAAATCATGTTGAAATACAGAAATGAACACTTTTCCAAAAACAAGCTCCAAATCATGTTGAAATACAGAAATGAACACTTTTCCATAAACAAGCTCTAAATCATGTTTGATGCACTCTGTAAATAAATTTTATTTCAGTACTGTTTAATCAGGATGATAGGAACACTGTGGACAGTTTTCAGCAAGTTGCAACATTGAAATACAGAAATAAACACTTTTCCAAAAACAAGCTCTAAATCATGTTGAAAAACAGAAAAAACAGTTTTCCATAAACAAGCTCTAAATCATGTTGAAATACAGAAATAGTCACTTCTCAAAAACAAGCTCCAAATCATGTTGAAATACAGAAATAAACACTTTTCCTTAAACAAGCTCTAAATCATGTTTGATGCACTCTGTAAGTACATTTTATTTCAGTACTGTTTAATCAGGATGATAGGAACACTGTGGACAGTTTTCAGCAAGTTGCAACGTTGAAATACAGAAATAAACACTTTTCCAAAAACAAGCTCTAAATCATGTTGAAATACAGAAATAAGCACTTTTCAAAAGCAAGCTCCAAATCATGTTGAAATATCGAAATTTACACTTTTCCAAAAACAAGCTCCAAATCATGTTGAAATACAGAAATGAACACTTTTCCAAAAACAAGCTCCAAATCATGTTGAAATACAGAAATTAACACTTTTCCATAAACAAGCTCTAAATCATGTTTGATGCACTCTGTAAATAAATTTTATTTCAGTACTGTTTAATCAGGATGATAGGAACACTGTGGACAGTTTTCAGCAAGTTGCAACATTGAAATACAGAAATAAACACTTTTCCAAAAACAAGCTCTAAATCATGTTGAAAAACAGAAAAAACAGTTTTCCAAAAACAAGCTCTAAATCATGTTGAAATACAGAAATAGTCACTTCTCAAAAACAAGCTCCAAATCATGTTGAAATACAGAAATAAACACTTTTCCATAAACAAGCTCTAAATCATGTTTGATGCACTCTGTAAGTAAATTTTATTTCAGTACTGTTTAATCAGGATGGTAGGAACACTGTGGACAGTTTTCAGCAAGTTGCAACATTGAAATACAGAAATAAACACTTTTCCAAAAACAAGCTCTAAATCATGTTGAAATACAGAAATAAACACTTTTCCATAAACAAGCTCTAAATCATGTTTGATGCACTCTGTAAGTACATTTTATTTCAGTACTGTTTTATCAGGATGATAGGAACACTGTGGACAGTTTTCAGCAAGTTGCAACATTGAAATACAGAAATAAACACTTTTCCAAAAACAAGCTCTAAATCATGTTGAAACACAGAAATAAGCACTTTTCAAAAACAAGCTCCAAATCATGTTGAAATAGAGAAATTTACAATTTTCCAAAAACAAGCTCCAAATCATGTTGAAATACAGAAATGAACACTTTTCCAAAAACAAGCTCCAAATCATGTTGAAATACAGAAATGAACACTTTTCCAAAAACAAGCTCCAAATCATGTTGAAATACAGAAATGAACACTTTTCTAAAAACAAGCTCCAAATCATGTTGAAATATCGAAATTTACACTTTTCCAAAAACAAGCTCCAAATCATGTTGAAATACAGAAATGAACACTTTTCCAAAAACAAGCTCCAAATCATGTTGAAATACAGAAATGAACACTTTTCCATAAATAAGCTCTAAATCATGTTTGATGCACTCTGTAAGTACATTTTATTTCAGTACTGTTTAATCAGGATGATAGGAACACTGTGGACAGTTTTCAGCAAGTTGCAACGTTGAAATACAGAAATAAACACTTTTCCAAAAACAAGCTCTAAATCATGTTGAAATACAGAAATAAGCACTTTTCAAAAACAAGCTCCAAATCATGTTGAAATATCGAAATTTACACTTTTCCAAAAACAAGCTCCAAATCATGTTGAAATACAGAAATGAACACTTTTCCAAAAACAAGCTCCAAATCATGTTGAAATACAGAAATGAACACTTTTCCATAAACAAGCTCTAAATCATGTTTGATGCACTCTGTAAATAAATTTTATTTCAGTACTGTTTAATCAGGATGATAGGAACACTGTGGACAGTTTTCAGCAAGTTGCAACATTGAAATACAGAAATAAACACTTTTCCAAAAACAAGCTCTAAATCATGTTGAAAAACAGAAAAAACAGTTTTCCATAAACAAGCTCTAAATCATGTTGAAATACAGAAATAGTCACTTCTCAAAAACAAGCTCCAAATCATGTTGAAATACAGAAATAAACACTTTTCCTTAAACAAGCTCTAAATCATGTTTGATGCACTCTGTAAGTACATTTTATTTCAGTACTGTTTAATCAGGATGATAGGAACACTGTGGACAGTTTTCAGCAAGTTGCAACGTTGAAATACAGAAATAAACACTTTTCCAAAAACAAGCTCTAAATCATGTTGAAATACAGAAATAAGCACTTTTCAAAAGCAAGCTCCAAATCATGTTGAAATATCGAAATTTACACTTTTCCAAAAACAAGCTCCAAATCATGTTGAAATACAGAAATGAACACTTTTCCAAAAACAAGCTCCAAATCACGTTGAAATACAGAAATTAACACTTTTCCATAAACAAGCTCTAAATCATGTTTGATGCACTCTGTAAATAAATTTTATTTCAGTACTGTTTAATCAGGATGATAGGAACACTGTGGACAGTTTTCAGCAAGTTGCAACATTGAAATACAGAAATAAACACTTTTCCAAAAACAAGCTCTAAATCATGTTGAAAAACAGAAAAAACAGTTTTCCAAAAACAAGCTCTAAATCATGTTGAAATACAGAAATAGTCACTTCTCAAAAACAAGCTCCAAATCATGTTGAAATACAGAAATAAACACTTTTCCATAAACAAGCTCTAAATCATGTTTGATGCACTCTGTAAGTAAATTTTATTTCAGTACTGTTTAATCAGGATGGTAGGAACACTGTGGACAGTTTTCAGCAAGTTGCAACATTGAAATACAGAAATAAACACTTTTCCAAAAACAAGCTCTAAATCATGTTGAAATACAGAAATAAACACTTTTCCATAAACAAGCTCTAAATCATGTTTGATGCACTCTGTAAGTACATTTTATTTCAGTACTGTTTTATCAGGATGATAGGAACACTGTGGACAGTTTTCAGCAAGTTGCAACATTGAAATACAGAAATAAACACTTTTCCAAAAACAAGCTCTAAATCATGTTGAAACACAGAAATAAGCACTTTTCAAAAACAAGCTCCAAATCATGTTGAAATAGAGAAATTTACAATTTTCCAAAAACAAGCTCCAAATCATGTTGAAATACAGAAATGAACACTTTTCCAAAAACAAGCTCCAAATCATGTTGAAATACAGAAATGAACACTTTTCCAAAAACAAGCTCCAAATCATGTTGAAATACAGAAATGAACACTTTTCCATAAACAAGCTCTAAATCATGTTTGATGCACTCTGTAAATAAATTTTATTTCAGTACTGTTTAATCAGGATGATAGGAACACTGTGGACAGTTTTCAGCAAGTTGCAACATTGAAATACAGAAATAAACACTTTTCCAAAAACAAGCTCTAAATCATGTTGAAAAACAGAAAAAACAGTTTTCCATAAACAAGCTCTAAATCATGTTGAAATACAGAAATAGTCACTTCTCAAAAACAAGCTCCAAATCATGTTGAAATACAGAAATAAACACTTTTCCTTAAACAAGCTCTAAATCATGTTTGATGCACTCTGTAAGTACATTTTATTTCAGTACTGTTTAATCAGGATGATAGGAACACTGTGGACAGTTTTCAGCAAGTTGCAACGTTGAAATACAGAAATAAACACTTTTCCAAAAACAAGCTCTAAATCATGTTGAAATACAGAAATAAGCACTTTTCAAAAGCAAGCTCCAAATCATGTTGAAATATCGAAATTTACACTTTTCCAAAAACAAGCTCCAAATCATGTTGAAATACAGAAATGAACACTTTTCCAAAAACAAGCTCCAAATCATGTTGAAATACAGAAATTAACACTTTTCCATAAACAAGCTCTAAATCATGTTTGATGCACTCTGTAAATAAATTTTATTTCAGTACTGTTTAATCAGGATGATAGGAACACTGTGGACAGTTTTCAGCAAGTTGCAACATTGAAATACAGAAATAAACACTTTTCCAAAAACAAGCTCTAAATCATGTTGAAAAACAGAAAAAACAGTTTTCCAAAAACAAGCTCTAAATCATGTTGAAATACAGAAATAGTCACTTCTCAAAAACAAGCTCCAAATCATGTTGAAATACAGAAATAAACACTTTTCCATAAACAAGCTCTAAATCATGTTTGATGCACTCTGTAAGTAAATTTTATTTCAGTACTGTTTAATCAGGATGGTAGGAACACTGTGGACAGTTTTCAGCAAGTTGCAACATTGAAATACAGAAATAAACACTTTTCCAAAAACAAGCTCTAAATCATGTTGAAATACAGAAATAAACACTTTTCCATAAACAAGCTCTAAATCATGTTTGATGCACTCTGTAAGTACATTTTATTTCAGTACTGTTTTATCAGGATGATAGGAACACTGTGGACAGTTTTCAGCAAGTTGCAACATTGAAATACAGAAATAAACACTTTTCCAAAAACAAGCTCTAAATCATGTTGAAACACAGAAATAAGCACTTTTCAAAAACAAGCTCCAAATCATGTTGAAATAGAGAAATTTACAATTTTCCAAAAACAAGCTCCAAATCATGTTGAAATACAGAAATGAACACTTTTCCAAAAACAAGCTCCAAATCATGTTGAAATACAGAAATGAACACTTTTCCAAAAACAAGCTCCAAATCATGTTGAAATACAGAAATGAACACTTTTCTAAAAACAAGCTCCAAATCATGTTGAAATATCGAAATTTACACTTTTCCAAAAACAAGCTCCAAATCATGTTGAAATACAGAAATGAACACTTTTCCAAAAACAAGCTCCAAATCATGTTGAAATACAGAAATGAACACTTTTCCATAAATAAGCTCTAAATCATGTTTGATGCACTCTGTAAATAAATTTTATTTCAGTACTGTTTAATCAGGATGATAGGAACACTGTGGACAGTTTTCAGCAAGTTGCAACATTGAAATACAGAAATAAACACTTTTCCAAAAACAAGCTCTAAATCATGTTGAAAAACAGAAAAAAACAGTTTTCCAAAAACAAGCTCTAAATCATGTTGAAATACAGAAATAGTCACTTCTCAAAAACAAGCTCCAAATCATGTTGAAATACAAAAATAAACACTTTTCCATAAACAAGCTCTAAATCATGTTTGATGCACTCTGTAAGTACATTTTATTTCAGTACTGTTTTATCAGGATGATAGGAACACTGTGGACAGTTTTCAGCAAGTTGCAACATTGAAATACAGAAATAAACACTTTTCCAAAAACAAGCTCTAAATCATGTTGAAACACAGAAATAAGCACTTTTCAAAAACAAGCTCCAAATCATGTTGAAATAGAGAAATTTACAATTTTCCAAAAACAAGCTCCAAATCATGTTGAAATACAGAAATGAACACTTTTCCAAAAACAAGCTCCAAATCATGTTGAAATACAGAAATGAACACTTTTCCAAAAACAAGCTCCAAATCATGTTGAAATACAGAAATGAACACTTTTCTAAAAACAAGCTCCAAATCATGTTGAAATACAGAAATAAGCACTTTTCAAAAACAAGCTCCAAATCATGTTGAAATACAGAAATAAACACTTTTCCATAAACAAGCTCTAAATCATGTTTGATGCACTCTGTAAGTAAATTTTATTTCAGTACTGTTTAATCAGGATGGTAGGAACACTGTGGACAGTTTTCAGCAAGTTGCAACATTGAAATACAGAAATAAACACTTTTCCAAAAACAAGCTCTACATCATGTTGAAAAACAGAAAAAAACAGTTTTCCATAAACAAGCTCTAAATCATGTTGAAATACAGAAATAGTCACTTCTCAAAAACAAGCTCCAAATCATGTTGAAATACAGAAATAAACACTTTTCCTTAAACAAGCTCTAAATCATGTTTGATGCACTCTGTAAGTACATTTTATTTCAGTACTGTTTAATCAGGATGATAGGAACACTGTGGACAGTTTTCAGCAAGTTGCAACGTTGAAATACAGAAATAAACACTTTTCCAAAAACAAGCTCTAAATCATGTTGAAATACAGAAATAAGCACTTTTCAAAAACAAGCTCCAAATCATGTTGAAATATCGAAATTTACACTTTTCCAAAAACAAGCTCCAAATCATGTTGAAATACAGAAATGAACACTTTTCCAAAAACAAGCTCCAAATCATGTTGAAATACAGAAATGAACACTTTTCCATAAACAAGCTCTAAATCATGTTTGATGCACTCTGTAAATAAATTTTATTTCAGTACTGTTTAATCAGGATGATAGGAACACTGTGGACAGTTTTCAGCAAGTTGCAACATTGAAATACAGAAATAAACACTTTTCCAAAAACAAGCTCTAAATCATGTTGAAAAACAGAAAAAACAGTTTTCCATAAACAAGCTCTAAATCATGTTGAAATACAGAAATAGTCACTTCTCAAAAACAAGCTCCAAATCATGTTGAAATACAGAAATAAACACTTTTCGTTAAACAAGCTCTAAATCATGTTTGATGCACTCTGTAAGTACATTTTATTTCAGTACTGTTTAATCAGGATGATAGGAACACTGTGGACAGTTTTCAGCAAGTTGCAACGTTGAAATACAGAAATAAACACTTTTCCAAAAACAAGCTCTAAATCATGTTGAAATACAGAAATAAGCACTTTTCAAAAGCAAGCTCCAAATCATGTTGAAATATCGAAATTTACACTTTTCCAAAAACAAGCTCCAAATCATGTTGAAATACAGAAATGAACACTTTTCCAAAAACAAGCTCCAAATCATGTTGAAATACAGAAATTAACACTTTTCCATAAACAAGCTCTAAATCATGTTTGATGCACTCTGTAAATAAATTTTATTTCAGTACTGTTTAATCAGGATGATAGGAACACTGTGGACAGTTTTCAGCAAGTTGCAACATTGAAATACAGAAATAAACACTTTTCCAAAAACAAGCTCTAAATCATGTTGAAAAACAGAAAAAACAGTTTTCCAAAAACAAGCTCTAAATCATGTTGAAATACAGAAATAGTCACTTCTCAAAAACAAGCTCCAAATCATGTTGAAATACAGAAATAAACACTTTTCCATAAACAAGCTCTAAATCATGTTTGATGCACTCTGTAAGTAAATTTTATTTCAGTACTGTTTAATCAGGATGGTAGGAACACTGTGGACAGTTTTCAGCAAGTTGCAACATTGAAATACAGAAATAAACACTTTTCCAAAAACAAGCTCTAAATCATGTTTGAAATACAGAAATAAACACTTTTCCATAAACAAGCTCTAAATCATGTTTGATGCACTCTGTAAGTACATTTTATTTCAGTACTGTTTTATCAGGATGATAGGAACACTGTGGACAGTTTTCAGCAAGTTGCAACATTGAAATACAGAAATAAACACTTTTCCAAAAACAAGCTCTAAATCATGTTGAAACACAGAAATAAGCACTTTTCAAAAACAAGCTCCAAATCATGTTGAAATAGAGAAATTTAAAATTTTCCAAAAACAAGCTCCAAATCATGTTGAAATACAGAAATGAACACTTTTCCAAAAACAAGCTCCAAATCATGTTGAAATACAGAAATGAACACTTTTCCAAAAACAAGCTCCAAATCATGTTGAAATACAGAAATAAACACTTTTCCATAAACAAGCTCTAAATCATGTTTGATGCACTCTGTAAGTACATTTTATTTCAGTACTGTTTAATCAGGATGATAGGAACACTGTGGACAGTTTTCAGCAAGTTGCAACATTGAAATACAGAAATAAACACTTTTCCATAAACAAGCTCTAAATCATGTTGAAATACAGAAATAGTCACTTCTCAAAAACAAGCTCCAAATCATGTTTGATGCACTCTGTAAGTACATTTTATTTCAGTACTGTTTTATCAGGATGATAGGAACACTGTGGACAGTTTTCAGCAAGTTGCAACATTGAAATACAGAAATAAACACTTTTCCAAAAACAAGCTCTAAATCATGTTGAAACACAGAAATAAGCACTTTTCAAAAACAAGCTCCAAATCATGTTGAAATAGAGAAATTTACAATTTTCCAAAAACAAGCTCCAAATCATGTTGAAATACAGAAATGAACACTTTTCCAAAAACAAGCTCCAAATCATGTTGAAATACAGAAATGAACACTTTTCCAAAAACAAGCTCCAAATCATGTTGAAATACAGAAATGAACACTTTTCCATAAACAAGCTCTAAATCATGTTTGATGCACTCTGTAAATAAATTTTATTTCAGTACTGTTTAATCAGGATGATAGGAACACTGTGGACAGTTTTCAGCAAGTTGCAACATTGAAATACAGAAATAAACACTTTTCCAAAAACAAGCTCTAAATCATGTTGAAAAACAGAAAAAACAGTTTTCCATAAACAAGCTCTAAATCATGTTGAAATACAGAAATAGTCACTTCTCAAAAACAAGCTCCAAATCATGTTGAAATACAGAAATAAACACTTTTCCTTAAACAAGCTCTAAATCATGTTTGATGCACTCTGTAAGTACATTTTATTTCAGTACTGTTTAATCAGGATGATAGGAACACTGTGGACAGTTTTCAGCAAGTTGCAACGTTGAAATACAGAAATAAACACTTTTCCAAAAACAAGCTCTAAATCATGTTGAAATACAGAAATAAGCACTTTTCAAAAGCAAGCTCCAAATCATGTTGAAATATCGAAATTTACACTTTTCCAAAAACAAGCTCCAAATCATGTTGAAATACAGAAATGAACACTTTTCCAAAAACAAGCTCCAAATCATGTTGAAATACAGAAATTAACACTTTTCCATAAACAAGCTCCAAATCATGTTGAAATACAGAAATGAACACTTTTCTAAAAACAAGCTCCAAATCATGTTGAAATACAGAAATAAGCACTTTTCAAAAACAAGCTCCAAATCATGTTGAAATACAGAAATAAACACTTTTCCATAAACAAGCTCTAAATCATGTTTGATGCACTCTGTAAGTAAATTTTATTTCAGTACTGTTTAATCAGGATGGTAGGAACACTGTGGACAGTTTTCAGCAAGTTGCAACATTGAAATACAGAAATAAACACTTTTCCAAAAACAAGCTCTAAATCATGTTGAAAAACAGAAAAAACAGTTTTCCATAAACAAGCTCTAAATCATGTTGAAATACAGAAATAGTCACTTTTCCATAAACAAGCTCTAAATCATGTTTGATGCACTCTGTAAGTAAATTTTATTTCAGTACTGTTTAATCAGGATGATAGGAACACTGTGGACAGTTTTCAGCAAGTTGCAACGTTGAAATACAGAAATAAACACTTTTCCAAAAACAAGCTCTAAATCATGTTGAAATACAGAAATAAGCACTTTTCAAAAGCAAGCTCCAAATCATGTTGAAATATCGAAATTTACACTTTTCCAAAAACAAGCTCCAAATCATGTTGAAATACAGAAATGAACACTTTTCCAAAAACAAGCTCCAAATCATGTTGAAATACAGAAATTAACACTTTTCCATAAACAAGCTCTAAATCATGTTTGATGCACTCTGTAAATAAATTTTATTTCAGTACTGTTTAATCAGGATGATAGGAACACTGTGGACAGTTTTCAGCAAGTTGCAACATTGAAATACAGAAATAAACACTTTTCCAAAAACAAGCTCTAAATCATGTTGAAAAACAGAAAAAACAGTTTTCCAAAAACAAGCTCTAAATCATGTTGAAATACAGAAATAGTCACTTCTCAAAAACAAGCTCCAAATCATGTTGAAATACAGAAATAAACACTTTTCCATAAACAAGCTCTAAATCATGTTTGATGCACTCTGTAAGTAAATTTTATTTCAGTACTGTTTAATCAGGATGGTAGGAACACTGTGGACAGTTTTCAGCAAGTTGCAACATTGAAATACAGAAATAAACACTTTTCCAAAAACAAGCTCTAAATCATGTTGAAATACAGAAATAAACACTTTTCCATAAACAAGCTCTAAATCATGTTTGATGCACTCTGTAAGTACATTTTATTTCAGTACTGTTTTATCAGGATGATAGGAACACTGTGGACAGTTTTCAGCAAGTTGCAACATTGAAATACAGAAATAAACACTTTTCCAAAAACAAGCTCTAAATCATGTTGAAACACAGAAATAAGCACTTTTCAAAAACAAGCTCCAAATCATGTTGAAATAGAGAAATTTACAATTTTCCAAAAACAAGCTCCAAATCATGTTGAAATACAGAAATGAACACTTTTCCAAAAACAAGCTCCAAATCATGTTGAAATACAGAAATGAACACTTTTCCAAAAACAAGCTCCAAATCATGTTGAAATACAGAAATAAACACTTTTCCATAAACAAGCTCTAAATCATGTTTGATGCACTCTGTAAGTACATTTTATTTCAGTACTGTTTAATCAGGATGATAGGAACACTGTGGACAGTTTTCAGCAAGTTGCAACATTGAAATACAGAAATAAACACTTTTCCATAAACAAGCTCTAAATCATGTTGAAATACAGAAATAGTCACTTCTCAAAAACAAGCTCCAAATCATGTTTGATGCACTCTGTAAGTACATTTTATTTCAGTACTGTTTTATCAGGATGATAGGAACACTGTGGACAGTTTTCAGCAAGTTGCAACATTGAAATACAGAAATAAACACTTTTCCAAAAACAAGCTCTAAATCATGTTGAAACACAGAAATAAGCACTTTTCAAAAACAAGCTCCAAATCATGTTGAAATAGAGAAATTTACAATTTTCCAAAAACAAGCTCCAAATCATGTTGAAATACAGAAATGAACACTTTTCCAAAAACAAGCTCCAAATCATGTTGAAATACAGAAATGAACACTTTTCCAAAAACAAGCTCTAAATCATGTTTGATGCACTCTGTAAATAAATTTTATTTCAGTACTGTTTAATCAGGATGATAGGAACACTGTGGACAGTTTTCAGCAAGTTGCAACATTGAAATACAGAAATAAACACTTTTCCAAAAACAAGCTCTAAATCATGTTGAAAAACAGAAAAAACAGTTTTCCATAAACAAGCTCTAAATCATGTTGAAATACAGAAATAGTCACTTCTCAAAAACAAGCTCCAAATCATGTTGAAATACAGAAATAAACACTTTTCCTTAAACAAGCTCTAAATCATGTTTGATGCACTCTGTAAGTACATTTTATTTCAGTACTGTTTAATCAGGATGATAGGAACACTGTGGACAGTTTTCAGCAAGTTGCAACGTTGAAATACAGAAATAAACACTTTTCCAAAAACAAGCTCTAAATCATGTTGAAATACAGAAATAAGCACTTTTCAAAAGCAAGCTCCAAATCATGTTGAAATATCGAAATTTACACTTTTCCAAAAACAAGCTCCAAATCATGTTGAAATACAGAAATGAACACTTTTCCAAAAACAAGCTCCAAATCATGTTGAAATACAGAAATTAACACTTTTCCATAAACAAGCTCTAAATCATGTTTGATGCACTCTGTAAATAAATTTTATTTCAGTACTGTTTAATCAGGATGATAGGAACACTGTGGACAGTTTTCAGCAAGTTGCAACATTGAAATACAGAAATAAACACTTTTCCAAAAACAAGCTCTAAATCATGTTGAAAAACAGAAAAAACAGTTTTCCAAAAACAAGCTCTAAATCATGTTGAAATACAGAAATAGTCACTTCTCAAAAACAAGCTCCAAATCATGTTGAAATACAGAAATAAACACTTTTCCATAAACAAGCTCTAAATCATGTTTGATGCACTCTGTAAGTAAATTTTATTTCAGTACTGTTTAATCAGGATGGTAGGAACACTGTGGACAGTTTTCAGCAAGTTGCAACATTGAAATACAGAAATAAACACTTTTCCAAAAACAAGCTCTAAATCATGTTGAAATACAGAAATAAACACTTTTCCATAAACAAGCTCTAAATCATGTTTGATGCACTCTGTAAGTACATTTTATTTCAGTACTGTTTTATCAGGATGATAGGAACACTGTGGACAGTTTTCAGCAAGTTGCAACATTGAAATACAGAAATAAACACTTTTCCAAAAACAAGCTCTAAATCATGTTGAAACACAGAAATAAGCACTTTTCAAAAACAAGCTCCAAATCATGTTGAAATAGAGAAATTTACAATTTTCCAAAAACAAGCTCCAAATCATGTTGAAATACAGAAATGAACACTTTTCCAAAAACAAGCTCCAAATCATGTTGAAATACAGAAATGAACACTTTTCCAAAAACAAGCTCCAAATCATGTTGAAATACAGAAATAAACACTTTTCCATAAACAAGCTCTAAATCATGTTTGATGCACTCTGTAAGTACATTTTATTTCAGTACTGTTTTATCAGGATGATAGGAACACTGTGGACAGTTTTCAGCAAGTTGCAACGTTGAAATACAGAAATAAACACTTTTCCAAAAACAAGCTCTAAATCATGTTGAAAAACAGAAAAAACAGTTTTCCATAAACAAGCTCTAAATCATGTTGAAATACAGAAATAGTCACTTCTCAAAAACAAGCTCCAAATCATGTTGAAATACAGAAATAAACACTTTTCCTTAAACAAGCTCTAAATCATGTTTGATGCACTCTGTAAGTACATTTTATTTCAGTACTGTTTAATCAGGATGATAGGAACACTGTGGACAGTTTTCAGCAAGTTGCAACGTTGAAATACAGAAATAAACACTTTTCCAAAAACAAGCTCTAAATCATGTTGAAAAACAGAAAAAACAGTTTTCCAAAAACAAGCTCTAAATCATGTTGAAATACAGAAATAAGCACTTTTCAAAAACAAGCTCCAAATCATGTTGAAATACAGAAATAAACACTTTTCCTTAAACAAGCTCTAAATCATGTTTGATGCACTCTGTAAGTACATTTTATTTCAGTACTGTTTAATCAGGATGATAGGAACACTGTGGACAGTTTTCAGCAAGTTGCAACGTTGAAATACAGAAATAAACACTTTTCCAAAAACAAGCTCTAAATCATGTTGAAATACAGAAATAAGCACTTTTCAAAAACAAGCTCCAAATCATGTTGAAATATCGAAATTTACACTTTTCCAAAAACAAGCTCCAAATCATGTTGAAATACAGAAATGAACACTTTTCCAAAAACAAGCTCCAAATCATGTTGAAATACAGAAATTAACACTTTTCCATAAACAAGCTCTAAATCATGTTTGATGCACTCTGTAAATAAATTTTATTTCAGTACTGTTTAATCAGGATGATAGGAACACTGTGGACAGTTTTCAGCAAGTTGCAACATTGAAATACAGAAATAAACACTTTTCCAAAAACAAGCTCTAAATCATGTTGAGAAACAGAAAAAACAGTTTTCCAAAAACAAGCTCTAAATCATGTTGAAATACAGAAATAGTCACTTCTCAAAAACAAGCTCCAAATCATGTTGAAATACAGAAATAAACACTTTTCCATAAACAAGCTCTAAATCATGTTTGATGCACTCTGTAAGTAAATTCTATTTCAGTCCTGTTTAATCAGGATGGTAGGAACACTGTGGACAGTTTTCAGCAAGTTGCAACGTTGAAATACAGAAATAAACACTTTTCCAAAAACAAGGTCTAAATCATGTTGAAACACAGAAATAAGCACTTTTCAAAAACAAGCTCCAAATCATGTTGAAATAGAGAAATTTACAATTTTCCAAAAACAAGCTCCAAATCATGTTGAAATACAGAAATGAACACTTTTCCAAAAACAAGCTCCAAATCATGTTGAAATACAGAAATGAACACTTTTCCAAAAACAAGCTCCAAATCATGTTGAAATACAGAAATGAACACTTTTCTAAAAACAAGCTCCAAATCATGTTGAAATACAGAAATAAGCACTTTTCAAAAACAAGCTCCAAATCATGTTGAAATACAGAAATAAACACTTTTCCATAAACAAGCTCTAAATCATGTTTGATGCACTCTGTAAGTAAATTTTATTTCAGTACTGTTTAATCAGGATGGTAGGAACACTGTGGACAGTTTTCAGCAAGTTGCAACATTGAAATACAGAAATAAACACTTTTCCAAAAACAAGCTCTACATCATGTTGAAAAACAGAAAAAAACAGTTTTCCATAAACAAGCTCTAAATCATGTTGAAATACAGAAATAGTCACTTCTCAAAAACAAGCTCCAAATCATGTTGAAATACAGAAATAAACACTTTTCCTTAAACAAGCTCTAAATCATGTTTGATGCACTCTGTAAGTACATTTTATTTCAGTACTGTTTAATCAGGATGATAGGAACACTGTGGACAGTTTTCAGCAAGTTGCAACGTTGAAATACAGAAATAAACACTTTTCCAAAAACAAGCTCTAAATCATGTTGAAATACAGAAATAAGCACTTTTCAAAAACAAGCTCCAAATCATGTTGAAATATCGAAATTTACACTTTTCCAAAAACAAGCTCCAAATCATGTTGAAATACAGAAATGAACACTTTTCCAAAAACAAGCTCCAAATCATGTTGAAATACAGAAATTAACACTTTTCCATAAACAAGCTCTAAATCATGTTTGATGCACTCTGTAAGTACATTTTATTTCAGTACTGTTTTATCAGGATGATAGGAACACTGTGGACAGTTTTCAGCAAGTTGCAACATTGAAATACAGAAATAAACACTTTTCCAAAAACAAGCTCTAAATCATGTTGAAACACAGAAATAAGCACTTTTCAAAAACAAGCTCCAAATCATGTTGAAATAGAGAAATTTACAATTTTCCAAAAACAAGCTCCAAATCATGTTGAAATACAGAAATGAACACTTTTCCAAAAACAAGCTCCAAATCATGTTGAAATACAGAAATGAACACTTTTCCAAAAACAAGCTCCAAATCATGTTGAAATACAGAAATGAACACTTTTCTAAAAACAAGCTCCAAATCATGTTGAAATACAGAAATAAGCACTTTTCAAAAACAAGCTCCAAATCATGTTGAAATACAGAAATAAACACTTTTCCATAAACAAGCTCTAAATCATGTTTGATGCACTCTGTAAGTAAATTTTATTTCAGTACTGTTTAATCAGGATGGTAGGAACACTGTGGACAGTTTTCAGCAAGTTGCAACATTGAAATACAGAAATAAACACTTTTCCAAAAACAAGCTCTAAATCATGTTGAAAAACAGAAAAAAACAGTTTTCCATAAACAAGCTCTAAATCATGTTGAAATACAGAAATAGTCACTTCTCAAAAACAAGCTCCAAATCATGTTGAAATACAGAAATAAACACTTTTCCTTAAACAAGCTCTAAATCATGTTTGATGCACTCTGTAAGTACATTTTATTTCAGTACTGTTTAATCAGGATGATAGGAACACTGTGGACAGTTTTCAGCAAGTTGCAACGTTGAAATACAGAAATAACACTTTTCCAAAAACAAGCTCTAAATCATGTTGAAATACAGAAATAAGCACTTTTCAAAAACAAGCTCCAAATCATGTTGAAATAGAGAAATTTACAATTTTCCAAAAACAAGCTCCAAATCATGTTGAAATACAGAAATGAACACTTTTCCAAAAACAAGCTCCAAATCATGTTGAAATACAGAAATTAACACTTTTCCATAAACAAGCTCTAAATCATGTTTGATGCACTCTGTAAATAAATTTTATTTCAGTACTGTTTAATCAGGATGATAGGAACACTGTGGACAGTTTTCAGCAAGTTGCAACATTGAAATACAGATATAAACACTTTTCCAAAAACAAGCTCTAAATCATGTTGAAAAACAGAAAAAACAGTTTTCCAAAAACAAGCTCTAAATCATGTTGAAATACAGAAATAGTCACTTCTCAAAAACAAGTTCCAAATCATGTTGAAATACAGAAATAAACACTTTTCCATAAACAAGCTCTAAATCATGTTTGATGCACTCTGTAAGTAAATTTTATTTCAGTACTGTTTAATCAGGATGGTAGGAACACTGTGGACAGTTTTCAGCAAGTTGCAACATTGAAATACAGAAATAAACACTTTTCCAAAAACAAGCTCTAAATCATGTTGAAATACAGAAATAAACACTTTTCCATAAACAAGCTCTAAATCATGTTTGATGCACTCTGTAAGTACATTTTATTTCAGTACTGTTTTATCAGGATGATAGGAACACTGTGGACAGTTTTCAGCAAGTTGCAACATTGAAATACAGAAATAAACACTTTTCCAAAAACAAGCTCTAAATCATGTTGAAACACAGAAATAAGCACTTTTCAAAAACAAGCTCCAAATCATGTTGAAATAGAGAAATTTACAATTTTCCAAAAACAAGCTCCAAATCATGTTGAAATACAGAAATGAACACTTTTCCAAAAACAAGCTCCAAATCATGTTGAAATACAGAAATGAACACTTTTCCAAAAACAAGCTCCAAATCATGTTGAAATACAGAAATAAACACTTTTCCATAAACAAGCTCTAAATCATGTTTGATGCACTCTGTAAGTACATTTTATTTCAGTACTGTTTAATCAGGATGATAGGAACACTGTGGACAGTTTTCAGCAAGTTGCAACGTTGAAATACAGAAATAAACACTTTTCCAAAAACAAGCTCTAAATCATGTTGAAATACAGAAATAAGCACTTTTCAAAAACAAGCTCCAAATCATGTTGAAATATCGAAATTTACACTTTTCCAAAAACAAGCTCCAAATCATGTTGAAATACAGAAATGAACACTTTTCCAAAAACAAGCTCCAAATCATGTTGAAATACAGAAATGAACACTTTTCCATAAACAAGCTCTAAATCATGTTTGATGCACTCTGTAAATAAATTTTATTTCAGTACTGTTTAATCAGGATGATAGGAACACTGTGGACAGTTTTCAGCAAGTTGCAACATTGAAATACAGAAATAAACACTTTTCCAAAAACAAGCTCTAAATCATGTTGAAAAACAGAAAAAACAGTTTTCCATAAACAAGCTCTAAATCATGTTGAAATACAGAAATAGTCACTTCTCAAAAACAAGCTCCAAATCATGTTGAAATACAGAAATAAACACTTTTCCTTAAACAAGCTCTAAATCATGTTTGATGCACTCTGTAAGTAAATTTTATTTCAGTACCGTTTAATCAGGATGGTAGGAACACTGTGGACAGTTTTCAGCAAGTTGCAACATTGAAATACAGAAATAAACACTTTTCCAAAAACAAGCTCTAAATCATGTTGAAATACAGAAATAAACACTTTTCCATAAACAAGCTCTAAATCATGTTTGATGCACTCTGTAAGTACATTTTATTTCAGTACTGTTTTATCAGGATGATAGGAACACTGTGGACAGTTTTCAGCAAGTTGCAACATTGAAATACAGAAATAAACACTTTTCCAAAAACAAGCTCTAAATCATGTTGAAACACAGAAATAAGCACTTTTCAAAAACAAGCTCCAAATCATGTTGAAATAGAGAAATTTACAATTTTCCAAAAACAAGCTCCAAATCATGTTGAAATACAGAAATGAACACTTTTCCAAAAACAAGCTCCAAATCATGTTGAAATACAGAAATGAACACTTTTCCAAAAACAAGCTCCAAATCATGTTGAAATACAGAAATAAACACTTTTCCATAAACAAGCTCTAAATCATGTTTGATGCACTCTGTAAGTAAATTCTATTTCAGTCCTGTTTAATCAGGATGGTAGGAACACTGTGGACAGTTTTCAGCAAGTTGCAACGTTGAAATACAGAAATAAACACTTTTCCAAAAACAAGCTCCAAATCATGTTGAAATACAGAAATAAGCACTTTTCAAAAACAAGCTCCAAATCATGTTGAAATATCGAAATTTACACTTTTCCAAAAACAAGCTCCAAATCATGTTGAAATACAGAAATGAACACTTTTCCAAAAACAAGCTACAAATCATGTTGAAATACAGAAATGAACACTTTTCCATAAACAAGCTCTAAATCATGTTTGATGCACTCTGTAAGTACATTTTATTTCAGTACTCTTTTATCAGGATGATAGGAACAATGTGGACAGTTTTCAGCAAGTTGCAACATTGAAATACAGAAATAAACACTTTTCCAAAAACAAGCTCTAAATCATGTTGAAACACAGAAATAAGCACTTTTCAAAAACAAGCTCCAAATCATGTTGAAATAGAGAAATTTACAATTTTCCAAAAACAAGCTCCAAATCATGTTGAAATACAGAAATGAACACTTTTCCAAAAACAAGCTCCAAATCATGTTGAAATACAGAAATGAACACTTTTCCAAAAACAAGCTCCAAATCATGTTGAAATACAGAAATGAACACTTTTCCAAAAACAAGCTCCAAATCATGTTGAAATACAGAAATAAACACTTTTCCATAAACAAGCTCTAAATCATGTTTGATGCACTCTGTAAGTAAATTTTATTTCAGTACTGTTTAATCAGGATGGTAGGAACACTGTGGACAGTTTTCAGCAAGTTGCAACGTTGAAATACAGAAATAAACACTTTTCCAAAAACAAGCTCTAAATCATGTTGAAATACAGAAATAGTCACTTCTCAAAAACAAGCTCCAAATCATGTTGAAATACAGAAATAAACACTTTTCCTTAAACAAGCTCTAAATCATGTTTGATGCACTCTGTAAGTACATTTTATTTCAGTACTGTTTAATCAGGATGATAGGAACACTGTGGACAGTTTTCAGCAAGTTGCAACGTTGAAATACAGAAATAAACACTTTTCCAAAAACAAGCTCTAAATCATGTTGAAATACAGAAATAAGCACTTTTCAAAAACAAGCTCCAAATCATGTTGAAATATCGAAATTTACACTTTTCCAAAAACAAGCTCCAAATCATGTTGAAATACAGAAATGAACACTTTTCCATAAACAAGCTCTAAATCATGTTTGATGCACTCTGTAAATAAATTTTATTTCAGTACTGTTTAATCAGGATGGTAGGAACACTGTGGACAGTTTTCAGCAAGTTGCAACATTGAAATACAGAAATAAACACTTTTCCAAAAACAAGCTCTAAATCATGTTGAAAAACAGAAAAAACAGTTTTCCAAAAACAAGCTCTAAATCATGTTGAAATACAGAAATAGTCACTTCTCAAAAACAAGCTCCAAATCATGTTGAAATACAGAAATAAACACTTTTCCATAAACAAGCTCTAAATCATGTTTGATGCACTCTGTAAGTAAATTTTATTTCAGTACTGTTTAATCAGGATGGTAGGAACACTGTGGACAGCTTTCAGCAAGTTGCAACATTGAAATACAGAAATAAACACTTTTCCAAAAACAAGCTCTAAATCATGTTGAAAACAGAAAAAACAGTTTTCCATAAACAAGCTCTAAATCATGTTGAAATACAGAAATAGTCACTTCTCAAAAACAAGCTCCAAATCATGTTGAAATACAGAAATGAACACTTTTCCAAAAACAAGCTCCAAATCATGTTGAAATACAGAAATAAGCACTTTTCAAAAACAAGCTCCAAATCATGTTGAAATACAGAAATGAACACTTTTCCAAAAACAAGCTCCAAATCATGTTGAAATACAGAAATGAACACTTTTCCAAAAACAAGCTCCAAATCATGTTGAAATACAGAAATGAACACTTTTCCAAAAACAAGCTCCAAATCATGTTGAAATACAGAAATAAACACTTTTCCATAAACAAGCTCTAAATCATGTTTGATGCACTCTGTAAGTAAATTTTATTTCAGTACTGTTTAATCAGGATGGTAGGAACACTGTGGACAGTTTTCAGCAAGTTGCAACGTTGAAATACAGAAATAAACACTTTTCCAAAAACAAGCTCTAAATCATGTTGAAATACAGAAATAGTCACTTCTCAAAAACAAGCTCCAAATCATGTTGAAATACAGAAATAAACACTTTTCCTTAAACAAGCTCTAAATCATGTTTGATGCACTCTGTAAGTACATTTTATTTCAGTACTGTTTAATCAGGATGATAGGAACACTGTGGACAGTTTTCAGCAAGTTGCAACGTTGAAATACAGAAATAAACACTTTTCCAAAAACAAGCTCTAAATCATGTTGAAATACAGAAATAAGCACTTTTCAAAAACAAGCTCCAAATCATGTTGAAATATCGAAATGTACACTTTTCCAAAAACAAGCTCCAAATCATGTTGAAAAACAGAAATGAACACTTTTCCATAAACAAGCTCTAAATCATGTTTGATGCACTCTGTAAATAAATTTTATTTCAGTACTGTTTAATCAGGATGGTAGGAACACTGTGGACAGTTTTCAGCAAGTTGCAACATTGAAATACAGAAATAAACACTTTTCCAAAAACAAGCTCTAAATCATGTTGAAAAACAGAAAAAACAGTTTTCCAAAAACAAGCTCTAAATCATGTTGAAATACAGAAATAGTCACTTCTCAAAAACAAGCTCCAAATCATGTTGAAATACAGAAATAAACACTTTTCCATAAACAAGCTCTAAATCATGTTTGATGCACTCTGTAAGTAAATTTTATTTCAGTACTGTTTAATCAGGAGTGTAGGAACACTGTGGACAGCTTTCAGCAAGTTGCAACATTGAAATACAGAAATAAACACTTTTCCAAAAACAAGCTCTAAATCATGTTGAAAACAGAAAAAACAGTTTTCCATAAACAAGCTCTAAATCATGTTGAAATACAGAAATAGTCACTTCTCAAAAACAAGCTCCAAATCATGTTGAAATACAGAAATGAACACTTTTCCAAAAACAAGCTCCAAATCATGTTGAAATACAGAAATGAGCACTTTTCAAAAACAAGCTCCAAATCATGTTGAAATACAGAAATAAACACTTTTCCATAAACAAGCTCTAAAAAATGTTTGATGCACTCTGTAAGTAAATTTTATTTCAGTACTGTTTAATCAGGATGGTAGGAACACTGTGGACAGCTTTCAGCAAGTTGCAACATTGAAATACAGAAATAAACACTTTTCCAAAAACAAGCTCTAAATCATGTTGAAAACAGAAAAAACAGTTTTCCATAAACAAGCTCTAAATCATGTTGAAATACAGAAATAGGCACTTTTCAAAAACAAGCTCCAAATCATGTTGAAATACAGAAATAAACACTTTTCCATAAACAAGCTCTAAATCATGTTTGATGCACTCTGTAAGTACATTTTATTTCAGTACTGTTTTATCAGGATGATAGGAACACTGTGGACAGTTTTCAGCAAGTTGCAACATTGAAATACAGAAATAAACACTTTTCCAAAAACAAGCTCTAAATCATGTTGAAACACAGAAATAAGCACTTTTCAAAAACAAGCTCCAAATCATGTTGAAATAGAGAAATTTACAATTTTCCAAAAACAAGCTCCAAATCATGTTGAAATACAGAAATAAACACTTTTCCAAAAACAAGCTCTAAAAAATCTTTGATGCACTCTGTAAGTAAATTTTATTTCAGTACTGTTTAATCAGGATGGTAGGAACACTGTGGACAGTTTTCAGCAAGTTGCAACATTGAAATACAGAAATAAACACTTTTCCAAAAACAAGCTCTAAATCATGTTGAAAAACAGAAAAAACACTTTTCCAAAAACAAGCTCTAAATCACGTTGAAACACAGAAATAAGCACTTTTCAAAAACAAGCTCCAAATCATGTTGAAATAGAGAAATTAACACTTTTCCAAAAACAAGCTCCAAATCATGTTGAAATACAGAAATGAACACTTTTCCAAAAACAAGCTCCAAATCATGTTGAAATACAGAAATAAACACTTTTCCATAAACAAGCTCTAAATCATGTTTGATGCACTCTGTAAGTAAATTTTATTTCAGTACTGTTTAATCAGGATGGTAGGAACACTGTGGACAGTTTTCAGCAAGTTGCAACATTGAAATACAGAAATAAACACTTTTCCAAAAACAAGCTCTAAATCATGTTGAAAAACAGAAAAAGCAGTTTTCCATAAACAAGCTCCAAATCATGTTGAAATACAGAAATAGGCACTTTTCAAAAACAAGCTCCAAATCATGTTGAAATACAGAAATAAACACTTTTCCATAAACAAGCTCTAAAGCATGTTTGATGCACTCTGTAAGGACATTTTTTTCAGTACTGTTTAATCAGGATGGTAGGAACACTGTGGACAGTTTTCAGCAAGTTGCAACATTGAAATACAGAAATAAACACTTTTCCAAAAACAAGCTCTAAATCATGTTGAAACACAGAAATAAGCACTTTTCAAAAACAAGCTCTAAATCATGTTGAAATAGAGAAATTTACACTTTTCCAAAAACAAGCTCCAAATCATGTTGAAATACAGAAATGAACACTTTTCCAAAAACAAGCTCCAAATCATGTTGAAATACAGAAATAAACACTTTTCAAAAACAAGCTCCAAATCATGTTGAAATGCAGAAATAAACACTTTTTCATAAACAAGCTCTAAATCATGTTTGATGCACTCTGTAAGTACATTTTATTTCAGTACTGTTTAATCAGGATGATAGGAACACTGTGGACAGTTTTCAGCAAGTTGCAACATTGAAATACAGAAATAAACACTTTTCCAAAAACAAGCTCTAAATCATGTTGAAACACAGAAATAAGCACTTTTCAAAAACAAGCTATAAATCATGTTGAAATAGAGAAATTTACACTTTTCCAAAAACAAGCTCCAAATCATGTTGAAATACAGAAATGAACACTTTTCCTAAAAACAAGCTCTAAATCATGTTGAAATACAGAAATAGGCACTTTTCAAAAACAAGCTCCAAATCATGTTGAAATACAGAAATAAACACTTTTCCAAAAACAAGCTCTAAAAAATGTTTGATGCACTCTGTAAGTAAATTTTATTTCAGTACTGTTTAATCAGGATGGTAGGAACACTGTGGACAGTTTTCAGCAAGTTGCAACATTGAAATACAGAAATAAACACTTTTCCAAAAACAAGCTCTAAATCATGTTGAAAAACAGAAAAAACACTTTTCCAAAAACAAGCTCTAAATCACGTTGAAACACAGAAATAAGCACTTTTCAAAAACAAGCTCCAAATCATGTTGAAATAGAGAAATGAACACTTTTCCAAAAACAAGCTCCAAATCATGTTGAAATACAGAAATGAACACTTTTCCAAAAACAAGCTCCAAATCATGTTGAAATACAGAAATAAGCACTTTTCAAAAACAAGCTCCAAATCATGTTGAAATATCGAAATGTACACTTTTCCAAAAACAAGCTCCAAATCATGTTGAAATACAGAAATGAACACTTTTCCAAAAACAAGCTCCAAATCATGTTGAAATACAGAAATGAACACTTTTCCATAAACAAGCTCTAAATCATGTTTGATGCACTCTGTAAATAAATTTTATTTCAGTACTGTTTAATCAGGATGGTAGGAACACTGTGGACAGTTTTCAGCAAGTTGCAACATTGAAATACAGAAATAAACACTTTTCCAAAAACAAGCTCTAAATCATGTTGAAAAACAGAAAAAACAGTTTTCCAAAAACAAGCTCTAAATCATGTTGAAATACAGAAATAGTCACTTCTCAAAAACAAGCTCCAAATCATGTTGAAATACAGAAATAAACACTTTTCCATAAACAAGCTCTAAATCATGTTTGATGCACTCTGTAAGTAAATTTTATTTCAGTACTGTTTAATCAGGATGGTAGGAACACTGTGGACAGCTTTCAGCAAGTTGCAACATTGAAATACAGAAATAAACACTTTTCCAAAAACAAGCTCTAAATCATGTTGAAAACAGAAAAAACAGTTTTCCATAAACAAGCTCTAAATCATGTTGAAATACAGAAATAGTCACTTCTCAAAAACAAGCTCCAAATCATGTTGAAATACAGAAATGAACACTTTTCCAAAAACAAGCTCCAAATCATGTTGAAATACAGAAATAAGCACTTTTCAAAAACAAGCTCCAAATCATGTTGAAATACAGAAATAAACACTTTTCCATAAACAAGCTCTAAAAAATGTTTGATGCACTCTGTAAGTAAATTTTATTTCAGTACTGTTTAATCAGGATGGTAGGAACACTGTGGACAGCTTTCAGCAAGTTGCAACATTGAAATACAGAAATAAACACTTTTCCAAAAACAAGCTCCAAATCATGTTGAAAACAGAAAAAACAGTTTTCCATAAACAAGCTCTAAATCATGTTGAAATACAGAAATAGGCACTTTTCAAAAACAAGCTCCAAATCATGTTGAAATACAGAAATAAACACTTTTCCATAAACAAGCTCTAAATCATGTTTGATGCACTCTGTAAGTACATTTTATTTCAGTACTGTTTTATCAGGATGATAGGAACACTGTGGACAGTTTTCAGCAAGTTGCAACATTGAAATACAGAAATAAACACTTTTCCAAAAACAAGCTCTAAATCATGTTGAAACACAGAAATAAGCACTTTTCAAAAACAAGCTCCAAATCATGTTGAAATAGAGAAATTTACAATTTTCCAAAAACAAGCTCCAAATCATGTTGAAATACAGAAATAAACACTTTTCCAAAAACAAGCTCTAAAAAATCTTTGATGCACTCTGTAAGTAAATTTTATTTCAGTACTGTTTAATCAGGATGGTAGGAACACTGTGGACAGTTTTCAGCAAGTTGCAACATTGAAATACAGAAATAAACACTTTTCCAAAAACAAGCTCTAAATCATGTTGAAAAACAGAAAAAACACTTTTCCAAAAACAAGCTCTAAATCACGTTGAAACACAGAAATAAGCACTTTTCAAAAACAAGCTCCAAATCATGTTGAAATAGAGAAATTAACACTTTTCCAAAAACAAGCTCCAAATCATGTTGAAACACAGAAATAAGCACTTTTCAAAAACAAGCTCCAAATCATGTTGAAATAGAGAAATTAACACTTTTCCAAAAACAAGCTCCAAATCATGTTGAAATACAGAAATGAACACTTTTCCAAAAACAAGCTCCAAATCATGTTGAAATACAGAAATAAACACTTTTCCATAAACAAGCTCTAAATCATGTTTGATGCACTCTGTAAGTAAATTTTATTTCAGTACTGTTTAATCAGGATGGTAGGAACACTGTGGACAGTTTTCAGCAAGTTGCAACATTGAAATACAGAAATAAACACTTTTCCAAAAACAAGCTCTAAATCATGTTGAAAAACAGACAAAGCAGTTTTCCATAAACAAGCTCTAAATCATGTTGAAATACAGAAATAGGCACTTTTCAAAAACAAGCTCCAAATCATGTTGAAATACAGAAATAAACACTTTTCCATAAACAAGCTCTAAAGCATGTTTGATGCACTCTGTAAGTACATTTTTTTCAGTACTGTTTAATCAGGATGGTAGGAACACTGTGGACAGTTTTCAGCAAGTTGCAACATTGAAATACAGAAATAAACACTTTTCCAAAAACAAGCTCTAAATCATGTTGAAACACAGAAATAAGCACTTTTCAAAAACAAGCTCTAAATCATGTTGAAATAGAGAAATTTACACTTTTCCAAAAACAAGCTCCAAATCATGTTGAAATACAGAAATGAACACTTTTCCAAAAACAAGCTCCAAATCATGTTGAAATACAGAAATAAACACTTTTCAAAAACAAGCTCCAAATCATGTTGAAATGCAGAAATAAACACTTTTTCATAAACAAGCTCTAAATCATGTTTGATGCACTCTGTAAGTACATTTTATTTCAGTACTGTTTAATCAGGATGATAGGAACACTGTGGTCAGTTTTCAGCAAGTTGCAACATTGAAATACAGAAATAAACACTTTTCCAAAAACAAGCTCTAAATCATGTTGAAACACAGAAATAAGCACTTTTCAAAAACAAGCTATAAATCATGTTGAAATAGAGAAATTTACACTTTTCCAAAAACAAGCTCCAAATCATGTTGAAATACAGAAATGAACACTTTTCCTAAAAACAAGCTCTAAATCATGTTGAAATACAGAAATAGGCACTTTTCAAAAACAAGCTCCAAATCATGTTGAAATACAGAAATAAACACTTTTCCAAAAACAAGCTCTAAAAAATGTTTGATGCACTCTGTAAGTAAATTTTATTTCAGTACTGTTTAATCAGGATGGTTGGAACACTGTGGACAGTTTTCAGCAAGTTGCAACATTGAAATACAGAAATAAACACTTTTCCAAAAACAAGCTCTAAATCATGTTGAAAAACAGAAAAAACACTTTTCCAAAAACAAGCTCTAAATCACGTTGAAACACAGAAATAAGCACTTTTCAAAAACAAGCTCCAAATCATGTTGAAATAGAGAAATGAACACTTTTCCAAAAACAAGCTCCAAATCATGTTGAAATACAGAAATGAACACTTTTCCAAAAACAAGCTCCAAATCATGTTGAAATACAGAAATAAACACTTTTCAAAAACAAGCTCCAAATCATGTTGAAATACAGAAATAAACACTTTTCCATAAACAAGCTCTAAATCATGTTTGATGCACTCTGTAAGTAAATTTTATTTCAGTACTGTTTAATCAGGATGGTAGGAACACTGTGGACAGTTTTCAGCAAGTTGCAACATTGAAATACAGAAATAAACACTTTTCCAAAAACAAGCTCTAAATCATGTTGAAATACAGAAATAAACACTTTTCCATAAACAAGCTCTAAATCATGTTTGATGCACTCTGTAAGTACATTTTATTTCAGTACTGTTTTATCAGGATGATAGGAACACTGTGGACAGTTTTCAGCAAGTTGCAACATTGAAATACAGAAATAAACACTTTTCCAAAAACAAGCTCTAAATCATGTTGAAACACAGAAATAAGCACTTTTCAAAAACAAGCTCCAAATCATGTTGAAATAGAGAAATTTACAATTTTCCAAAAACAAGCTCCAAATCATGTTGAAATACAGAAATGAACAATTTTCCAAAAACAAGCTCCAAATCATGTTGAAATACAGAAATGAACACTTTTCCAAAAACAAGCTCCAAATCATGTTGAAATACAGAAATAAACACTTTTCCATAAACAAGCTCTAAATCATGTTTGATGCACTCTGTAAGTAAATTCTATTTCAGTCCTGTTTAATCAGGATGGTAGGAACACTGTGGACAGTTTTCAGCAAGTTGCAACGTTGAAATACAGAAATAAACACTTTTCCAAAAACAAGCTCTAAATCATGTTGAAATACAGAAATAAGCACTTTTCAAAAACAAGCTCCAAATCATGTTGAAATATCGAAATTTACACTTTTCCAAAAACAAGCTCCAAATCATGTTGAAATACAGAAATGAACACTTTTCCAAAAACAAGCTCCAAATCATGTTGAAATACAGAAATGAACACTTTTCCATAAACAAGCTCTAAATCATGTTTGATGCACTCTGTAAGTACATTTTATTTCAGTACTCTTTTATCAGGATGATAGGAACAATGTGGACAGTTTTCAGCAAGTTGCAACATTGAAATACAGAAATAAACACTTTTCCAAAAACAAGCTCTAAATCATGTTGAAACACAGAAATAAGCACTTTTCAAAAACAAGCTCCAAATCATGTTGAAATAGAGAAATTTACAATTTTCCAAAAACAAGCTCCAAATCATGTTGAAATACAGAAATGAACACTTTTCCAAAAACAAGCTCCAAATCATGTTGAAATACAGAAATGAACACTTTTCCAAAAACAAGCTCCAAATCATGTTGAAATACAGAAATGAACACTTTTCCAAAAACAAGCTCCAAATCATGTTGAAATACAGAAATAAACACTTTTCCATAAACAAGCTCTAAATCATGTTTGATGCACTCTGTAAGTAAATTTTATTTCAGTACTGTTTAATCAGGATGGTAGGAACACTGTGGACAGTTTTCAGCAAGTTGCAACGTTGAAATACAGAAATAAACACTTTTCCAAAAACAAGCTCTAAATCATGTTGAAATACAGAAATAGTCACTTCTCAAAAACAAGCTCCAAATCATGTTGAAATACAGAAATAAACACTTTTCCTTAAACAAGCTCTAAATCATGTTTGATGCACTCTGTAAGTACATTTTATTTCAGTACTGTTTAATCAGGATGATAGTAACACTGTGGACAGTTTTCAGCAAGTTGCAACGTTGAAATACAGAAATAAACACTTTTCCAAAAACAAGCTCTAAATCATGTTGAAATACAGAAATAAGCACTTTTCAAAAACAAGCTCCAAATCATGTTGAAATATCGAAATGTACACTTTTCCAAAAACAAGCTCCAAATCATGTTGAAATACAGAAATGAACACTTTTCCATAAACAAGCTCTAAATCATGTTTGATGCACTCTGTAAATAAATTTTATTTCAGTACTGTTTAATCAGGATGGTAGGAACACTGTGGACAGTTTTCAGCAAGTTGCAACATTGAAATACAGAAATAAACACTTTTCCAAAAACAAGCTCTAAATCATGTTGAAAAACAGAAAAAACAGTTTTCCAAAAACAAGCTCTAAATCATGTTGAAATACAGAAATAGTCACTTCTCAAAAACAAGCTCCAAATCATGTTGAAATACAGAAATAAACACTTTTCCATAAACAAGCTCTAAATCATGTTTGATGCACTCTGTAAGTAAATTTTATTTCAGTACTGTTTAATCAGGATGGTAGGAACACTGTGGACAGCTTTCAGCAAGTTGCAACATTGAAATACAGAAATAAACACTTTTCCAAAAACAAGCTCTAAATCATGTTGAAAACAGAAAAAACAGTTTTCCATAAACAAGCTCTAAATCATGTTGAAATACAGAAATAGTCACTTCTCAAAAACAAGCTCCAAATCATGTTGAAATACAGAAATGAACACTTTTCCAAAAACAAGCTCCAAATCATGTTGAAATACAGAAATGAGCACTTTTCAAAAACAAGCTCCAAATCATGTTGAAATACAGAAATAAACACTTTTCCATAAACAAGCTCTAAAAAATGTTTGATGCACTCTGTAAGTAAATTTTATTTCAGTACTGTTTAATCAGGATGGTAGGAACACTGTGGACAGCTTTCAGCAAGTTGCAACATTGAAATACAGAAATAAACACTTTTCCAAAAACAAGCTCTAAATCATGTTGAAAACAGAAAAAACAGTTTTCCATAAACAAGCTCTAAATCATGTTGAAATACAGAAATAGGCACTTTTCAAAAACAAGCTCCAAATCATGTTGAAATACAGAAATAAACACTTTTCCATAAACAAGCTCTAAATCATGTTTGATGCACTCTGTAAGTACATTTTATTTCAGTACTGTTTTATCAGGATGATAGGAACACTGTGGACAGTTTTCAGCAAGTTGCAACATTGAAATACAGAAATAAACACTTTTCCAAAAACAAGCTCTAAATCATGTTGAAACACAGAAATAAGCACTTTTCAAAAACAAGCTCCAAATCATGTTGAAATAGAGAAATTTACAATTTTCCAAAAACAAGCTCCAAATCATGTTGAAATACAGAAATAAACACTTTTCCAAAAACAAGCTCTAAAAAATCTTTGATGCACTCTGTAAGTAAATTTTATTTCAGTACTGTTTAATCAGGATGGTAGGAACACTGTGGACAGTTTTCAGCAAGTTGCAACATTGAAATACAGAAATAAACACTTTTCCAAAAACAAGCTCTAAATCATGTTGAAAAACAGAAAAAACACTTTTCCAAAAACAAGCTCTAAATCACGTTGAAACACAGAAATAAGCACTTTTCAAAAACAAGCTCCAAATCATGTTGAAATAGAGAAATTAACACTTTTCCAAAAACAAGCTCCAAATCATGTTGAAATACAGAAATGAACACTTTTCCAAAAACAAGCTCCAAATCATGTTGAAATACAGAAATAAACACTTTTCCATAAACAAGCTCTAAATCATGTTTGATGCACTCTGTAAGTAAATTTTATTTCAGTACTGTTTAATCAGGATGGTAGGAACACTGTGGACAGTTTTCAGCAAGTTGCAACATTGAAATACAGAAATAAACACTTTTCCAAAAACAAGCTCTAAATCATGTTGAAAAACAGAAAAAGCAGTTTTCCATAAACAAGCTCTAAATCATGTTGAAATACAGAAATAGGCACTTTTCAAAAACAAGCTCCAAATCATGTTGAAATACAGAAATAAACACTTTTCCATAAACAAGCTCTAAAGCATGTTTGATGCACTCTGTAAGTACATTTTTTTCAGTACTGTTTAATCAGGATGGTAGGAACACTGTGGACAGTTTTCAGCAAGTTGCAACATTGAAATACAGAAATAAACACTTTTCCAAAAACAAGCTCTAAATCATGTTGAAACACAGAAATAAGCACTTTTCAAAAACAAGCTCTAAATCATGTTGAAATAGAGAAATTTACACTTTTCCAAAAACAAGCTCCAAATCATGTTGAAATACAGAAATGAACACTTTTTCATAAACAAGCTCTAAATCATGTTTGATGCACTCTGTAAGTACATTTTATTTCAGTACTGTTTAATCAGGATGATAGGAACACTGTGGACAGTTTTCAGCAAGTTGAAACATTGAAATACAGAAATAAACACTTTTCCAAAAACAAGCTCTAAATCATGTTGAAACACAGAAATAAGCACTTTTCAAAAACAAGCTATAAATCATGTTGAAATAGAGAAATTTACACTTTTCCAAAAACAAGCTCCAAATCATGTTGAAATACAGAAATGAACACTTTTCCTAAAAACAAGCTCTAAATCATGTTGAAATACAGAAATAGGCACTTTTCAAAAACAAGCTCCAAATCATGTTGAAATACAGAAATAAACACTTTTCCAAAAACAAGCTCTAAAAAATGTTTGATGCACTCTGTAAGTAAATTTTATTTCAGTACTGTTTAATCAGGATGGTAGGAACACTGTGGACAGTTTTCAGCAAGTTGCAACATTGAAATACAGAAATAAACACTTTTCCAAAAACAAGCTCTAAATCATGTTGAAAAACAGAAAAAACACTTTTCCAAAAACAAGCTCTAAATCACGTTGAAACACAGAAATAAGCACTTTTCAAAAACAAGCTCCAAATCATGTTGAAATAGAGAAATGAACACTTTTCCAAAAACAAGCTCCAAATCATGTTGAAATACAGAAATGAACACTTTTCCAAAAACAAGCTCCAAATCATGTTGAAATACAGAAATAAGCACTTTTCAAAAACAAGCTCCAAATCATGTTGAAATATCGAAATGTACACTTTTCCAAAAACAAGCTCCAAATCATGTTGAAATACAGAAATGAACACTTTTCCAAAAACAAGCTCCAAATCATGTTGAAATACAGAAATGAACACTTTTCCATAAACAAGCTCTAAATCATGTTTGATGCACTCTGTAAATAAATTTTATTTCAGTACTGTTTAATCAGGATGGTAGGAACACTGTGGACAGTTTTCAGCAAGTTGCAACATTGAAATACAGAAATAAACACTTTTCCAAAAACAAGCTCTAAATCATGTTGAAAAACAGAAAAAACAGTTTTCCAAAAACAAGCTCTAAATCATGTTGAAATACAGAAATAGTCACTTCTCAAAAACAAGCTCCAAATCATGTTGAAATACAGAAATAAACACTTTTCCATAAACAAGCTCTAAATCATGTTTGATGCACTCTGTAAGTAAATTTTATTTCAGTACTGTTTAATCAGGATGGTAGGAACACTGTGGACAGCTTTCAGCAAGTTGCAACATTGAATTACAGAAATAAACACTTTTCCAAAAACAAGCTCTAAATCATGTTGAAAACAGAAAAAACAGTTTTCCATAAACAAGCTCTAAGTCATGTTGAAATACAGAAATAGTCACTTCTCAAAAACAAGCTCCAAATCATGTTGAAATACAGAAATGAACACTTTTCCAAAAACAAGCTCCAAATCATGTTGAAATACAGAAATAAGCACTTTTCAAAAACAAGCTCCAAATCATGTTGAAATACAGAAATAAACACTTTTCCATAAACAAGCTCTAAAAAATGTTTGATGCACTCTGTAAGTAAATTTTATTTCAGTACTGTTTAATCAGGATGGTAGGAACACTGTGGACAGCTTTCAGCAAGTTGCAACATTGAAATACAGAAATAAACACTTTTCCAAAAACAAGCTCTAAATCATGTTGAAAACAGAAAAAACAGTTTTCCATAAACAAGCTCTAAATCATGTTGAAATACAGAAATAGGCACTTTTCAAAAACAAGCTCCAAATCATGTTGAAATACAGAAATAAACACTTTTCCATAAACAAGCTCTAAATCATGTTTGATGCACTCTGTAAGTACATTTTATTTCAGTACTGTTTTATCAGGATGATAGGAACACTGTGGACAGTTTTCAGCAAGTTGCAACATTGAAATACAGAAATAAACACTTTTCCAAAAACAAGCTCTAAATCATGTTGAAACACAGAAATAAGCACTTTTCAAAAACAAGCTCCAAATCATGTTGAAATAGAGAAATTTACAATTTTCCAAAAACAAGCTCCAAATCATGTTGAAATACAGAAATAAACACTTTTCCAAAAACAAGCTCTAAAAAATCTTTGATGCACTCTGTAAGTAAATTTTATTTCAGTACTGTTTAATCAGGATGGTAGGAACACTGTGGACAGTTTTCAGCAAGTTGCAACATTGAAATACAGAAATAAACACTTTTCCAAAAACAAGCTCTAAATCATGTTGAAAAACAGAAAAAACACTTTTCCAAAAACAAGCTCTAAATCACGTTGAAACACAGAAATAAGCACTTTTCAAAAACAAGCTCCAAATCATGTTGAAATAGAGAAATTAACACTTTTCCAAAAACAAGCTCCAAATCATGTTGAAACACAGAAATAAGCACTTTTCAAAAACAAGCTCCAAATCATGTTGAAATAGAGAAATTAACACTTTTCCAAAAACAAGCTCCAAATCATGTTGAAATACAGAAATGAACACTTTTCCAAAAACAAGCTCCAAATCATGTTGAAATACAGAAATAAACACTTTTCCATAAACAAGCTCTAAATCATGTTTGATGCACTCTGTAAGTAAATTTTATTTCAGTACTGTTTAATCAGGATGGTAGGAACACTGTGGACAGTTTTCAGCAAGTTGCAACATTGAAATACAGAAATAAACACTTTTCCAAAAACAAGCTCTAAATCATGTTGAAAAACAGAAAAAGCAGTTTTCCATAAACAAGCTCTAAATCATGTTGAAATACAGAAATAGGCACTTTTCAAAAACAAGCTCCAAATCATGTTGAAATACAGAAATAAACACTTTTCCATAAACAAGCTCTAAAGCATGTTTGATGCACTCTGTAAGTACATTTTTTTCAGTACTGTTTAATCAGGATGGTAGGAACACTGTGGACAGTTTTCAGCAAGTTGCAACATTGAAATACAGAAATAAACACTTTTCCAAAAACAAGCTCTAAATCATGTTGAAACACAGAAATAAGCACTTTTCAAAAACAAGCTCTAAATCATGTTGAAATAGAGAAATTTACACTTTTCCAAAAACAAGCTCCAAATCATGTTGAAATACAGAAATGAACACTTTTCCAAAAACAAGCTCCAAATCATGTTGAAATACAGAAATAAACACTTTTCAAAAACAAGCTCCAAATCATGTTGAAATGCAGAAATAAACACTTTTTCATAAACAAGCTCTAAATCATGTTTGATGCACTCTGTAAGTACATTTTATTTCAGTACTGTTTAATCAGGATGATAGGAACACTGTGGACAGTTTTCAGCAAGTTGCAACATTGAAATACAGAAATAAACACTTTTCCAAAAACAAGCTCTAAATCATGTTGAAACACAGAAATAAGCACTTTTCAAAAACAAGCTATAAATCATGTTGAAATAGAGAAATTTACACTTTTCCAAAAACAAGCTCCAAATCATGTTGAAATACAGAAATGAACACTTTTCCTAAAAACAAGCTCTAAATCATGTTGAAATACAGAAATAGGCACTTTTCAAAAACAAGCTCCAAATCATGTTGAAATACAGAAATAAACACTTTTCCAAAAACAAGCTCTAAAAAATGTTTGATGCACTCTGTAAGTAAATTTTATTTCAGTACTGTTTAATCAGGATGGTTGGAACACTGTGGACAGTTTTCAGCAAGTTGCAACATTGAAATACAGAAATAAACACTTTTCCAAAAACAAGCTCTAAATCATGTTGAAAAACAGAAAAAACACTTTTCCAAAAACAAGCTCTAAATCACGTTGAAACACAGAAATAAGCACTTTTCAAAAACAAGCTCCAAATCATGTTGAAATAGAGAAATGAACACTTTTCCAAAAACAAGCTCCAAATCATGTTGAAATACAGAAATGAACACTTTTCCAAAAACAAGCTCCAAATCATGTTGAAATACAGAAATAAACACTTTTCAAAAACAAGCTCCAAATCATGTTGAAATACAGAAATAAACACTTTTCCATAAACAAGCTCTAAATCATGTTTGATGCACTCTGTAAGTAAATTTTATTTCAGTACTGTTTAATCAGGATGGTAGGAACACTGTGGACAGTTTTCAGCAAGTTGCAACATTGAAATACAGAAATAAACACTTTTCCAAAAACAAGCTCTAAATCATGTTGAAAAACAGAAAAAGCAGTTTTCCATAAACAAGCTCTAAATCATGTTGAAATACAGAAATAGGCACTTTTCAAAAACAAGCTCCAAATCATGTTGAAATACAGAAATAAACACTTTTCCATAAACAAGCTCTAAAGCATGTTTGATGCACTCTGTAAGTACATTTTTTTCAGTACTGTTTAATCAGGATGATAGGAACACTGTGGACAGTTTTCAGCAAGTTGCAACATTGAAATACAGAAATAAACACTTTTCCAAAAACAAGCTCTAAATCATGTTGAAACACAGAAATAAGCACTTTTCAAAAACAAGCTCTAAATCATGTTGAAATAGAGAAATTTACACTTTTCCAAAAACAAGCTCCAAATCATGTTGAAATACAGAAATGAACACTTTTCCAAAAACAAGCTCCAAATCATGTTGAAATACAGAAATAAACACTTTTCAAAAACAAGCTCCAAATCATGTTGAAATGCAGAAATAAACACTTTTTCATAAACAAGCTCTAAATCATGTTTGATGCACTCTGTAAGTACATTTTATTTCAGTACTGTTTAATCAGGATGATAGGAACACTGTGGACAGTTTTCAGCAAGTTGCAACATTGAAATACAGAAATAAACACTTTTCCAAAAACAAGCTCTAAATCATGTTGAAACACAGAAATAAGCACTTTTCAAAAACAAGCTATAAATCATGTTGAAATAGAGAAATTTACACTTTTCCAAAAACAAGCTCCAAATGTTGAAATACAGAAATGAACACTTTTCCTAAAAACAAGCTCTAAATCATGTTGAAATACAGAAATAGGCACTTTTCAAAAACAAGCTCCAAATCATGTTGAAATACAGAAATAAACACTTTTCCATAAACAAGCTCTAAAGCATGTTTGATGCACTCTGTAAGTACATTTTTTTCAGTACTGTTTAATCAGGATGATAGGAACACTGTGGACAGTTTTCAGCAAGTTGCAACATTGAAATACAGAAATAAACACTTTTCCAAAAACAAGCTCTAAATCATGTTGAAACACAGAAATAAGCACTTTTCAAAAACAAGCTCTAAATCATGTTGAAATAGAGAAATTTACACTTTTCCAAAAACAAGCTCCAAATCATGTTGAAATACAGAAATGAACACTTTTCCAAAAACAAGCTCCAAATCATGTTGAAATACAGAAATAAACACTTTTCAAAAACAAGCTCCAAATCATGTTGAAATGCAGAAATAAACACTTTTTCATAAACAAGCTCTAAATCATGTTTGATGCACTCTGTAAGTACATTTTATTTCAGTACTGTTTAATCAGGATGATAGGAACACTGTGGACAGTTTTCAGCAAGTTGCAACATTGAAATACAGAAATAAACACTTTTCCAAAAACAAGCTCTAAATCATGTTGAAACACAGAAATAAGCACTTTTCAAAAACAAGCTATAAATCATGTTGAAATAGAGAAATTTACACTTTTCCAAAAACAAGCTCCAAATCATGTTGAAATACAGAAATGAACATTTTTCCTAAAAACAAGCTCTAAATCATGTTGAAATACAGAAATAGGCACTTTTCAAAAACAAGCTCCAAATCATGTTGAAATACAGAAATAAACACTTTTCAAAAACAAGCTCCAAATCATGTTGAAATGCAGAAATAAACACTTTTTCATAAACAAGCTCTAAATCATGTTTTAATGCACTCTGTAAGTACATTTTATTTCAGTACTGTTTAATCAGGATGATAGGAACACTGTGGACAGTTTTCAGCAAGTTGCAACATTGAAATACAGAAATAAACACTTTTCCAAAAACAAGCTCTAAATCATGTTGAAACACAGAAATAAGCACTTTTCAAAAACAAGCTATAAATCATGTTGAAATAGAGAAATTTACACTTTTCCAAAAACAAGCTCCAAATCATGTTGAAATACAGAAATGAACACTTTTCCTAAAAACAAGCTCTAAATCATGTTGAAATACAGAAATAGGCACTTTTCAAAAACAAGCTCCAAATCATGTTGAAATACAGAAATAAACACTTTTCCATAAACAAGCTCTAAATCATGTTTGATGCACTCTGTAAGTAAATTTTATTTCAGTACTGTTTAATCAGGATGATAGGAACACTGTGGACAGTTTTCAGCAAGTTGCAACATTGAAATACAGAAATAAACACTTTTCCAAAAACAAGCTCTAAATCATGTTGAAAAACAGAAAAAACACTTTTCCAAAAACAAGCTCTAAATCACGTTGAAACACAGAAATAAGCACTTTTCAAAAACAAGCTCCAAATCATGTTAAAATAGAGAAATTAACACTTTTCCAAAAACAAGCTCCAAATCATGTTGAAACACAGAAATAAGCACTTTTCAAAAACAAGCTCCAAATCATGTTGAAATAGAGAAATTAACACTTTTCCAAAAACAAGCTCCAAATCATGTTGAAATACAGAAATGAACACTTTTCCAAAAACAAGCTCCAAATCATGTTGAAATACAGAAATAAACACTTTTCCATAAACAAGCTCTAAATCATGTTTGATGCACTCTGTAAGTAAATTTTATTTCAGTACTGTTTAATCAGGATGGTAGGAACACTGTGGACAGTTTTCAGCAAGTTGCAACATTGAAATACAGAAATAAACACTTTTCCAAAAACAAGCTCTAAATCATGTTGAAAAACAGAAAAAGCAGTTTTCCATAAACAAGCTCTAAATCATGTTGAAATACAGAAATAGGCACTTTTCAAAAACAAGCTCCAAATCATGTTGAAATACAGAAATAAACACTTTTCCATAAACAAGCTCTAAAGCATGTTTGATGCACTCTGTAAGTACATTTTTTTCAGTACTGTTTAATCAGGATGGTAGGAACACTGTGGACAGTTTTCAGCAAGTTGCAACATTGAAATACAGAAATAAACACTTTTCCAAAAACAAGCTCTAAATCATGTTGAAACACAGAAATAAGCACTTTTCAAAAACAAGCTCTAAATCATGTTGAAATAGAGAAATTTACACTTTTCCAAAAACAAGCTCCAAATCATGTTGAAATACAGAAATGAACACTTTTCCAAAAACAAGCTCCAAATCATGTTGAAATACAGAAATAAACACTTTTCAAAAACAAGCTCCAAATCATGTTGAAATGCAGAAATAAACACTTTTTCATAAACAAGCTCTAAATCATGTTTGATGCACTCTGTAAGTACATTTTATTTCAGTACTGTTTAATCAGGATGATAGGAACACTGTGGACAGTTTTCAGCAAGTTGCAACATTGAAATACAGAAATAAACACTTTTCCAAAAACAAGCTCTAAATCATGTTGAAACACAGAAATAAGCACTTTTCAAAAACAAGCTATAAATCATGTTGAAATAGAGAAATTTACACTTTTCCAAAAACAAGCTCCAAATCATGTTGAAATACAGAAATGAACACTTTTCCTAAAAACAAGCTCTAAATCATGTTGAAATACAGAAATAGGCACTTTTCAAAAACAAGCTCCAAATCATGTTGAAATACAGAAATAAACACTTTTCCAAAAACAAGCTCTAAAAAATGTTTGATGCACTCTGTAAGTAAATTTTATTTCAGTACTGTTTAATCAGGATGGTTGGAACACTGTGGACAGTTTTCAGCAAGTTGCAACATTGAAATACAGAAATAAACACTTTTCCAAAAACAAGCTCTAAATCATGTTGAAAAACAGAAAAAACACTTTTCCAAAAACAAGCTCTAAATCACGTTGAAACACAGAAATAAGCACTTTTCAAAAACAAGCTCCAAATCATGTTGAAATAGAGAAATGAACACTTTTCCAAAAACAAGCTCCAAATCATGTTGAAATACAGAAATGAACACTTTTCCAAAAACAAGCTCCAAATCATGTTGAAATACAGAAATAAACACTTTTCAAAAACAAGCTCCAAATCATGTTGAAATACAGAAATAAACACTTTTCCATAAACAAGCTCTAAATCATGTTTGATGCACTCTGTAAGTAAATTTTATTTCAGTACTGTTTAATCAGGATGGTAGGAACACTGTGGACAGTTTTCAGCAAGTTGCAACATTGAAATACAGAAATAAACACTTTTCCAAAAACAAGCTCTAAATCATGTTGAAAAACAGAAAAAGCAGTTTTCCATAAACAAGCTCTAAATCATGTTGAAATACAGAAATAGGCACTTTTCAAAAACAAGCTCCAAATCATGTTGAAATACAGAAATAAACACTTTTCCATAAACAAGCTCTAAATCATGTTGAAACACAGAAATAAGCACTTTTCAAAAACAAGCTCTAAATCATGTTGAAATAGAGAAATTTACACTTTTCCAAAAACAAGCTCCAAATCATGTTGAAATACAGAAATGAACACTTTTCCAAAAACAAGCTCCAAATCATGTTGAAATACAGAAATAAACACTTTTCAAAAACAAGCTCCAAATCATGTTGAAATGCAGAAATAAACACTTTTTCATAAACAAGCTCTAAATCATGTTTGATGCACTCTGTAAGTACATTTTATTTCAGTACTGTTTAATCAGGATGATAGGAACACTGTGGACAGTTTTCAGCAAGTTGCAACATTGAAATACAGAAATAAACACTTTTCCAAAAACAAGCTCTAAATCATGTTGAAACACAGAAATAAGCACTTTTCAAAAACAAGCTATAAATCATGTTGAAATAGAGAAATTTACACTTTTCAAAAAACAAGAACCAAATGTTGAAATACAGAAATGAACACTTTTCCTAAAAACAAGCTCTAAATCATGTTGAAATACAGAAATAGGCACTTTTCAAAAACAAGCTCCAAATCATGTTGAAATACAGAAATAAACACTTTTCCATAAACAAGCTCTAAATCATGTTTGATGCACTCTGTAAGTACATTGTATTTCAGTACTGTTTAATCAGGATGATAGGAACACTGTGGACAGTTTTCAGCAAGTTGCAACATTGAAATACAGAAATACACACTTTTCCAAAAACAAGATCTAAATCATGTTGAAACACAGAAATAAGCACTTTTCAAAAACAAGCTCCAAATCATGTTGAAATAGAGAAATGAACACCTTTCCAAAAACAAGCTCCAAATCATGTTGAAATACAGAAATGAACACTTTTCCAAAAACAAGCTCCAAATCATGTTGAAATACAGAAATAAACACTTTTCAAAAACAAGCTCCAAATCATGTTGAAATACAGAAATAAACACTTTTCCATAAACAAGCTCTAAATCATGTTTGATGCACTCTGTAAGTAAATTTTATTTCAGTACTGTTTAATCAGGATGGTAGGAACACTGTGGACAGTTTTCAGCAAGTTGCAACATTGAAATACAGAAATAAACACTTTTCCAAAAACAAGCTCTAAATCATGTTGAAAAACAGAAAAAGCAGTTTTCCATGAACAAGCACTAAATCATGTTGAAATACAGAAATAGGCACTTTTCAAAAACAAGCTCCAAATCATGTTGAAATACAGAAATAAACACTTTTCCATAAACAAGCTCTAAAGCATGTTTGATGCACTCTATAAGTACATTTTTTTCAGTACTGTTTAATCAGGATGATAGGAACACTGTGGACAGTTTTCAGCAAGTTGCAACATTGAAATACAGAAATAAACACTTTTCCAAAAACAAGCTCTAAATCATGTTGAAACACAGAAATAAGCACTTTTCAAAAACAAGCTCTAAATCATGTTGAAATAGAGAAATTTACACTTTTCCAAAAACAAGCTCCAAATCATGTTGAAATACAGAAATGAACACTTTTCCAAAAACAAGCTCCAAATCATGTTGAAATACAGAAATAAACACTTTTCAAAAACAAGCTCCAAATCATGTTGAAATGCAGAAATAAACACTTTTTCATAAACAAGCTCTAAATCATGTTTGATGCACTCTGTAAGTACATTTTATTTCAGTACTGTTTAATCAGGATGATAGGAACACTGTGGACAGTTTTCAGCAAGTTGCAACATTGAAATACAGAAATACACACTTTTCCAAAAACAAGATCTAAATCATGTTGAAACACAGAAATAAGCACTTTTCAAAAACAAGCTCCAAATCATGTTGAAATAGAGAAATGAACACCTTTCCAAAAACAAGCTCCAAATCATGTTGAAATACAGAAATGAACACTTTTCCAAAAACAAGCTCCAAATCATGTTGAAATACAGAAATAAACACTTTTCAAAAACAAGCTCCAAATCATGTTGAAATACAGAAATAAACACTTTTCCATAAACAAGCTCTAAATCATGTTTGATGCACTCTGTAAGTAAATTTTATTTCAGTACTGTTTAATCAGGATGGTAGGAACACTGTGGACAGTTTTCAGCAAGTTGCAACATTGAAATACAGAAATAAACACTTTTCCAAAAACAAGCTCTAAATCATGTTGAAAAACAGAAAAAGCAGTTTTCCATAAACAAGCACTAAATCATGTTGAAATACAGAAATAGGCACTTTTCAAAAACAAGATCCAAATCATGTTGAAATACAGAAATAAACACTTTTCCATAAACAAGCTCTAAAGCATGTTTGATGCACTCTGTAAGTACATTTTTTTCAGTACTGTTTAATCAGGATGATAGGAACACTGTGGACAGTTTTCAGCAAGTTGCAACATTGAAATACAGAAATAAACACTTTTCCAAAAACAAGCTCTAAATCATGTTGAAACACAGAAATAAGCACTTTTCAAAAACAAGCTCTAAATCATGTTGAAATAGAGAAATTTACACTTTTCCAAAAACAAGCTCCAAATCATGTTGAAATACAGAAATGAACACTTTTCCAAAAACAAGCTCCAAATCATGTTGAAATACAGAAATAAACACTTTTCAAAAACAAGCTCCAAATCATGTTGAAATGCAGAAATAAACACTTTTTCATAAACAAGCTCTAAATCATGTTTGATGCACTCTGTAAGTACATTTTATTTCAGTACTGTTTAATCAGGATGATAGGAACACTGTGGACAGTTTTCAGCAAGTTGCAACATTGAAATACAGAAATAAACACTTTTCCAAAAACAAGCTCTAAATCATGTTGAAACACAGAAATAAGCACTTTTCAAAAACAAGCTATAAATCATGTTGAAATAGAGAAATTTACACTTTTCCAAAAACAAGCTCCAAATCATGTTGAAATACAGAAATGAACATTTTTCCTAAAAACAAGCTCTAAATCATGTTGAAATACAGAAATAGGCACTTTTCAAAAACAAGCTCCAAATCATGTTGAAATACAGAAATAAACACTTTTCAAAAACAAGCTCCAAATCATGTTGAAATGCAGAAATAAACACTTTTTCATAAACAAGCTCTAAATCATGTTTGATGCACTCTGTAAGTACATTTTATTTCAGTACTGTTTAATCAGGATGATAGGAACACTGTGGACAGTTTTCAGCAAGTTGCAACATTGAAATACAGAAATAAACACTTTTCCAAAAACAAGCTCTAAATCATGTTGAAACACAGAAATAAGCACTTTTCAAAAACAAGCTATAAATCATGTTGAAATAGAGAAATTTACACTTTTCCAAAAACAAGCTCCAAATCATGTTGAAATACAGAAATGAACACTTTTCCTAAAAACAAGCTCTAAATCATGTTGAAATACAGAAATAGGCACTTTTCAAAAACAAGCTCCAAATCATGTTGAAATACAGAAATAAACACTTTTCCATAAACAAGCTCTAAATCATGTTTGATGCACTCTGTAAGTACATTGTATTTCAGTACTGTTTAATCAGGATGATAGGAACACTGTGGACAGTTTTCAGCAAGTTGCAACATTGAAATACAGAAATACACACTTTTCCAAAAACAAGATCTAAATCATGTTGAAACACAGAAATAAGCACTTTTCAAAAACAAGCTCCAAATCATGTTGAAATAGAGAAATGAACACTTTTCCAAAAACAAGCTCCAAATCATGTTGAAATACAGAAATGAACACTTTTCCAAAAACAAGCTCCAAATCATGTTGAAATACAGAAATAAACACTTTTCAAAAACAAGCTCCAAATCATGTTGAAATACAGAAATAAACACTTTTCCATAAACAAGCTCTAAATCATGTTTGATGCACTCTGTAAGTAAATTTTATTTCAGTAATGTTTAATCAGGATGGTAGGAACACTGTGGACAGTTTTCAGCAAGTTGCAAAGTTGAAATACAGAAATGAACACTTTTCCAAAAACAAGCTCTAAATCATGTTGAAAAACAGAAAAAAACAGTTTTCCATAAACAAGCTCTAAATCATGTTGAAATACAGAAATAGTCACTTCTCAAAAACAAGCTCCAAATCATGTTGAAATACAGAAATGAACACTTTTCCATAAACAAGCTCTAAATCATGTTTGATGCACTCTGTAAATAAATTTTATTTCAGTACTGTTTAATCAGGATGATAGGAACACTGTGGACAGTTTTCAGCAAGTTGCAACATTGAAATACAGAAATAAACACTTTTCCAAAAACAAGCTCTAAATCATGTTGAAAAACAGAAAAAGCAGTTTTCCATAAACAAGCACTAAATCATGTTGAAATACAGAAATAGGCACTTTTCTAAAACAAGCTCCAAATCATGTTGAAATACAGAAATAAACACTTTTCCATAAACAAGCTCTAAATCATGTTTGATGCACTCTGTAAGTACATTTTATTTCAGTACTGTTTAATCAGGATGATAGGAACACTGTGGACAGTTTTCAGCAAGTTGCAACATTGAAATACAGAAATAAACACTTTTCCAAAAACGAGCTCTAAATCATGTTGAAACACAGAAATAAGCACTTTTCAAAAACAAGCTCCAAATCATGTTGAAATAGAGAAATTTACACTTTTCCAAAAACAAGCTCCAAATCATGTTGAAATACAGAAATGAACACTTTTCCAAAAACAAGCTCCAAATCATGTTGAAATACAGAAATGAACACATTTCCAAAAACAAGCTCCAAATCATGTTGAAATACAGAAATAAACACTTTTCAAAAACAATCTCCAAATCATGTTGAAATACAGAAATAAACACTTTTCCATAAACAAGCTCTAAATCATGTTTGATGCACTCTGTAAGTACATTTTATTTCAGTACTGTTTAATCAGGATGATAGGAACACTGTGGACAGTTTTCAGCAAGTTGCAACATTGAAATACAGAAATAAACACTTTTCCACAAACAAGCTCTAAATCATGTTGAAACACAGAAATAAGCACTTTTCAAAAACAAGCTATAAATCATGTTGAAATAGAGAAATTTACACTTTTCCAAAAACAAGCTCCAAATGTTGAAATACAGAAATGAACACTTTTCCTAAAAACAAGCTCTAAATCATGTTGAAATACAGAAATAGGCACTTTTCAAAAACAAGCTCCAAATCATGTTGAAATACAGAAATAAACACTTTTCCATAAACAAGCTCTAAATCATGTTTGATGCACTCTGTAAGTACATTGTATTTCAGTACTGTTTAATCAGGATGATAGGAACACTGTGGACAGTTTTCAGCAAGTTGCAACATTGAAATACAGAAATACACACTTTTCCAAAAACAAGATCTAAATCATGTTGAAACACAGAAATAAGCACTTTTCAAAAACAAGCTCCAAATCATGTTGAAATAGAGAAATGAACACCTTTCCAAAAACAAGCTCCAAATCATGTTGAAATACAGAAATGAACACTTTTCCAAAAACAAGCTCCAAATCATGTTGAAATACAGAAATAAACACTTTTCAAAAACAAGCTCCAAATCATGTTGAAATACAGAAATAAACACTTTTCCATAAACAAGCTCTAAATCATGTTTGATGCACTCTGTAAGTAAATTTTATTTCAGTACTGTTTAATCAGGATGGTAGGAACACTGTGGACAGTTTTCAGCAAGTTGCAACATTGAAATACAGAAATAAACACTTTTCCAAAAACAAGCTCTAAATCATGTTGAAAAACAGAAAAAGCAGTTTTCCATAAACAAGCACTAAATCATGTTGAAATACAGAAATAGGCACTTTTCAAAAACAAGCTCCAAATCATGTTGAAATACAGAAATAAACACTTTTCCATAAACAAGCTCTAAAGCATGTTTGATGCACTCTGTAAGTACATTTTTTTCAGTACTGTTTAATCAGGATGATAGGAACACTGTGGACAGTTTTCAGCAAGTTGCAACATTGAAATACAGAAATAAACACTTTTCCAAAAACAAGCTCTAAATCATGTTGAAACACAGAAATAAGCACTTTTCAAAAACAAGCTCTAAATCATGTTGAAATAGAGAAATTTACACTTTTCCAAAAACAAGCTCCAAATCATGTTGAAATACAGAAATGAACACTTTTCCAAAAACAAGCTCCAAATCATGTTGAAATACAGAAATAAACACTTTTCAAAAACAAGCTCCAAATCATGTTGAAATGCAGAAATAAACACTTTTTCATAAACAAGCTCTAAATCATGTTTGATGCACTCTGTAAGTACATTTTATTTCAGTACTGTTTAATCAGGATGATAGGAACACTGTGGACAGTTTTCAGCAAGTTGCAACATTGAAATACAGAAATAAACACTTTTCCAAAAACAAGCTCTAAATCATGTTGAAACACAGAAATAAGCACTTTTCAAAAACAAGCTATAAATCATGTTGAAATAGAGAAATTTACACTTTTCCAAAAACAAGCTCCAAATCATGTTGAAATACAGAAATGAACACTTTTCCTAAAAACAAGCTCTAAATCATGTTGAAATACAGAAATAGGCACTTTTCAAAAACAAGCTCCAAATCATGTTGAAATACAGAAATAAACACTTTTCCATAAACAAGCTCTAAATCATGTTTGATGCACTCTGTAAGTACATTGTATTTCAGTACTGTTTAATCAGGATGATAGGAACACTGTGGACAGTTTTCAGCAAGTTGCAACATTGAAATACAGAAATACACACTTTTCCAAAAACAAGATCTAAATCATGTTGAAACACAGAAATAAGCACTTTTCAAAAACAAGCTCCAAATCATGTTGAAATAGAGAAATGAACACTTTTCCAAAAACAAGCTCCAAATCATGTTGAAATACAGAAATGAACACTTTTCCAAAAACAAGCTCCAAATCATGTTGAAATACAGAAATAAACACTTTTCAAAAACAAGCTCCAAATCATGTTGAAATACAGAAATAAACACTTTTCCATAAACAAGCTCTAAATCATGTTTGATGCACTCTGTAAGTAAATTTTATTTCAGTAATGTTTAATCAGGATGGTAGGAACACTGTGGACAGTTTTCAGCAAGTTGCAAAGTTGAAATACAGAAATGAACACTTTTCCAAAAACAAGCTCTAAATCATGTTGAAAAACAGAAAAAAACAGTTTTCCATAAACAAGCTCTAAATCATGTTGAAATACAGAAATAGTCACTTCTCAAAAACAAGCTCCAAATCATGTTGAAATACAGAAATGAACACTTTTCCATAAACAAGCTCTAAATCATGTTTGATGCACTCTGTAAATAAATTTTATTTCAGTACTGTTTAATCAGGATGATAGGAACACTGTGGACAGTTTTCAGCAAGTTGCAACATTGAAATACAGAAATAAACACTTTTCCAAAAACAAGCTCTAAATCATGTTGAAAAACAGAAAAAGCAGTTTTCCATAAACAAGCACTAAATCATGTTGAAATACAGAAATAGGCACTTTTCTAAAACAAGCTCCAAATCATGTTGAAATACAGAAATAAACACTTTTCCATAAACAAGCTCTAAATCATGTTTGATGCACTCTGTAAGTACATTTTATTTCAGTACTGTTTAATCAGGATGATAGGAACACTGTGGACAGTTTTCAGCAAGTTGCAACATTGAAATACAGAAATAAACACTTTTCCAAAAACGAGCTCTAAATCATGTTGAAACACAGAAATAAGCACTTTTCAAAAACAAGCTCCAAATCATGTTGAAATAGAGAAATTTACACTTTTCCAAAAACAAGCTCCAAATCATGTTGAAATACAGAAATGAACACTTTTCCAAAAACAAGCTCCAAATCATGTTGAAATACAGAAATGAACACATTTCCAAAAACAAGCTCCAAATCATGTTGAAATACAGAAATAAACACTTTTCAAAAACAATCTCCAAATCATGTTGAAATACAGAAATAAACACTTTTCCATAAACAAGCTCTAAATCATGTTTGATGCACTCTGTAAGTACATTTTATTTCAGTACTGTTTAATCAGGATGATAGGAACACTGTGGACAGTTTTCAGCAAGTTGCAACATTGAAATACAGAAATAAACACTTTTCCACAAACAAGCTCTAAATCATGTTGAAACACAGAAATAAGCACTTTTCAAAAACAAGCTATAAATCATGTTGAAATAGAGAAATTTACACTTTTCCAAAAACAAGCTCCAAATGTTGAAATACAGAAATGAACACTTTTCCTAAAAACAAGCTCTAAATCATGTTGAAATACAGAAATAGGCACTTTTCAAAAACAAGCTCCAAATCATGTTGAAATACAGAAATAAACACTTTTCCATAAACAAGCTCTAAATCATGTTTGATGCACTCTGTAAGTACATTGTATTTCAGTACTGTTTAATCAGGATGATAGGAACACTGTGGACAGTTTTCAGCAAGTTGCAACATTGAAATACAGAAATACACACTTTTCCAAAAACAAGATCTAAATCATGTTGAAACACAGAAATAAGCACTTTTCAAAAACAAGCTCCAAATCATGTTGAAATAGAGAAATGAACACCTTTCCAAAAACAAGCTCCAAATCATGTTGAAATACAGAAATGAACACTTTTCCAAAAACAAGCTCCAAATCATGTTGAAATACAGAAATAAACACTTTTCAAAAACAAGCTCCAAATCATGTTGAAATACAGAAATAAACACTTTTCCATAAACAAGCTCTAAATCATGTTTGATGCACTCTGTAAGTAAATTTTATTTCAGTACTGTTTAATCAGGATGGTAGGAACACTGTGGACAGTTTTCAGCAAGTTGCAACATTGAAATACAGAAATAAACACTTTTCCAAAAACAAGCTCTAAATCATGTTGAAAAACAGAAAAAGCAGTTTTCCATAAACAAGCACTAAATCATGTTGAAATACAGAAATAGGCACTTTTCAAAAACAAGCTCCAAATCATGTTGAAATACAGAAATAAACACTTTTCCATAAACAAGCTCTAAAGCATGTTTGATGCACTCTGTAAGTACATTTTTTTCAGTACTGTTTAATCAGGATGATAGGAACACTGTGGACAGTTTTCAGCAAGTTGCAACATTGAAATACAGAAATAAACACTTTTCCAAAAACAAGCTCTAAATCATGTTGAAACACAGAAATAAGCACTTTTCAAAAACAAGCTCTAAATCATGTTGAAATAGAGAAATTTACACTTTTCCAAAAACAAGCTCCAAATCATGTTGAAATACAGAAATGAACACTTTTCCAAAAACAAGCTCCAAATCATGTTGAAATACAGAAATAAACACTTTTCAAAAACAAGCTCCAAATCATGTTGAAATGCAGAAATAAACACTTTTTCATAAACAAGCTCTAAATCATGTTTGATGCACTCTGTAAGTACATTTTATTTCAGTACTGTTTAATCAGGATGATAGGAACACTGTGGACAGTTTTCAGCAAGTTGCAACATTGAAATACAGAAATAAACACTTTTCCAAAAACAAGCTCTAAATCATGTTGAAACACAGAAATAAGCACTTTTCAAAAACAAGCTATAAATCATGTTGAAATAGAGAAATTTACACTTTTCCAAAAACAAGCTCCAAATCATGTTGAAATACAGAAATGAACACTTTTCCTAAAAACAAGCTCTAAATCATGTTGAAATACAGAAATAGGCACTTTTCAAAAACAAGCTCCAAATCATGTTGAAATACAGAAATAAACACTTTTCCATAAACAAGCTCTAAATCATGTTTGATGCACTCTGTAAGTACATTGTATTTCAGTACTGTTTAATCAGGATGATAGGAACACTGTGGACAGTTTTCAGCAAGTTGCAACATTGAAATACAGAAATACACACTTTTCCAAAAACAAGATCTAAATCATGTTGAAACACAGAAATAAGCACTTTTCAAAAACAAGCTCCAAATCATGTTGAAATAGAGAAATGAACACTTTTCCAAAAACAAGCTCCAAATCATGTTGAAATACAGAAATGAACACTTTTCCAAAAACAAGCTCCAAATCATGTTGAAATACAGAAATAAACACTTTTCAAAAACAAGCTCCAAATCATGTTGAAATACAGAAATAAACACTTTTCCATAAACAAGCTCTAAATCATGTTTGATGCACTCTGTAAGTAAATTTTATTTCAGTAATGTTTAATCAGGATGGTAGGAACACTGTGGACAGTTTTCAGCAAGTTGCAAAGTTGAAATACAGAAATGAACACTTTTCCAAAAACAAGCTCTAAATCATGTTGAAAAACAGAAAAAAACAGTTTTCCATAAACAAGCTCTAAATCATGTTGAAATACAGAAATAGTCACTTCTCAAAAACAAGCTCCAAATCATGTTGAAATACAGAAATGAACACTTTTCCATAAACAAGCTCTAAATCATGTTTGATGCACTCTGTAAATAAATTTTATTTCAGTACTGTTTAATCAGGATGATAGGAACACTGTGGACAGTTTTCAGCAAGTTGCAACATTGAAATACAGAAATAAACACTTTTCCAAAAACAAGCTCTAAATCATGTTGAAAAACAGAAAAAGCAGTTTTCCATAAACAAGCACTAAATCATGTTGAAATACAGAAATAGGCACTTTTCAAAAACAAGCTCCAAATCATGTTGAAATACAGAAATAAACACTTTTCCATAAACAAGCTCTAAAGCATGTTTGATGCACTCTGTAAGTACATTTTTTTCAGTACTGTTTAATCAGGATGATAGGAACACTGTGGACAGTTTTCAGCAAGTTGCAACATTGAAATACAGAAATAAACACTTTTCCAAAAACAAGCTCTAAATCATGTTGAAACACAGAAATAAGCACTTTTCAAAAACAAGCTCTAAATCATGTTGAAATAGAGAAATTTACACTTTTCCAAAAACAAGCTCCAAATCATGTTGAAATACAGAAATGAACACTTTTCCAAAAACAAGCTCCAAATCATGTTGAAATACAGAAATAAACACTTTTCAAAAACAAGCTCCAAATCATGTTGAAATGCAGAAATAAACACTTTTTCATAAACAAGCTCTAAATCATGTTTGATGCACTCTGTAAGTACATTTTATTTCAGTACTGTTTAATCAGGATGATAGGAACACTGTGGACAGTTTTCAGCAAGTTGCAACATTGAAATACAGAAATTTACACTTTTCCAAAAACAAGCTCTAAATCATGTTGAAACACAGAAATAAGCACTTTTCAAAAACAAGCTATAAATCATGTTGAAATAGAGAAATTTACACTTTTCCAAAAACAAGCTCCAAATCATGTTGAAATACAGAAATGAACATTTTTCCTAAAAACAAGCTCTAAATCATGTTGAAATACAGAAATAGGCACTTTTCAAAAACAAGCTCCAAATCATGTTGAAATACAGAAATAAACACTTTTCCATAAACAAGCTCTAAATCATGTTTGATGCACTCTGTAAGTACATTTTATTTCAGTACTGTTTAATCAGGATGATAGGAACACTGTGGACAGTTTTCAGCAAGTTGCAACATTGAAATACAGAAATAAACACTTTTCCAAAAACAAGCTCTAAATCATGTTGAAACACAGAAATAAGCACTTTTCAAAAACAAGCTCCAAATCATGTTGAAATAGAGAAATTTACACTTTTCCAAAAACAAGCTCCAAATCATGTTGAAATACAGAAATGAACACTTTTCCAAAAACAAGCCCCAAATCATGTTGAAATACAGAAATGAACACATTTCCAAAAACAAGCTCCAAATCATGTTGAAATACAGAAAAAAACACTTTTCAAAAACAATCTCCAAATCATGTTGAAATACAGAAATAAACACTTTTCCATAAACAAGCTCTAAATCATGTTTGATGCACTCTGTAAGTACATTTTATTTCAGTACTGTTTAATCAGGATGATAGGAACACTGTGGACAGTTTTCAGCAAGTTGCAACATTGAAATACAGAAATAAACACTTTTCCAAAAACAAGCTCTAAATCATGTTGAAACATAGAAATAAGCACTTTTCCAAAAACAAGCTCTAAATCATGTTGAAACACAGAAATAAGCACTTTTCAAAAACAAGCTCCAAATCATGTTGAAATACAGAAATTTACACTTTTCCAAAAACAAGCTCCAAATCATGTTGAAATACAGAAATAAACACTTTTCAAAAACAAGCTCCAAATCATGTTGAAATACAGAAATAAACACTTTTCCATAAACAAGCTCTAAATCATGTTTGATGCACTCTGTAAGTACATTTTATTTCAGTACTGTTTAATCAGGATGATAGGAACACTGTGGACAGTTTTCAGCAAGTTGCAACGTTGAAATACAGAAATAAACACTTTTCCAAAAACAAGCTCTAAATCATGTTGAAACACAGAAATAAGCACTTTTCAAAAACAAGCTCTAAATCATGTTGAAATAGAGAAATTTACACTTTTCCAAAAACAAGCTCCAAATCATGTTGAAATACAGAAATGAACACTTTTCCAAAAACAAGCTCCAAATCATGTTGAAATACAGAAATAAACACTTTTCAAAAACAAGCTCCAAATCATGTTGAAATGCAGAAATAAACACTTTTTCATAAACAAGCTCTAAATCATGTTTGATGCACTCTGTAAGTACATTTTATTTCAGTACTGTTTAATCAGGATGATAGGAACACTGTGGACAGTTTTCAGCAAGTTGCAACATTGAAATATAGAAATAAACACTTTTCCAAAAACAAGCTCTAAATCATGTTGAAACACAGAAATAAGCACTTTTCAAAAACAAGCTCTAAATCATGTTGAAATAGAGAAATTTACACTTTTCCAAAAACAAGCTCCAAATCATGTTGAAATACAGAAATGAACACTTTTCCAAAAACAAGCTCCAAATCATGTTGAAATACAGAAATAAACACTTTTCAAAAACAAGCTCCAAATCATGTTGAAATGCAGAAATAAACACTTTTTCATAAACAAGCTCTAAATCATGTTTGATGCACTCTGTAAGTACATTTTATTTCAGTACTGTTTAATCAGGATGATAGGAACACTGTGGACAGTTTTCAGCAAGTTGCAACATTGAAATACAGAAATTTACACTTTTCCAAAAACAAGCTCTAAATCATGTTGAAACACAGAAATAAGCACTTTTCAAAAACAAGCTATAAATCATGTTGAAATAGAGAAATTTACACTTTTCCAAAAACAAGCTCCAAATCATGTTGAAATACAGAAATGAACATTTTTCCTAAAAACAAGCTCTAAATCATGTTGAAATACAGAAATAGGCACTTTTCAAAAACAAGCTCCAAATCATGTTGAAATACAGAAATAAACACTTTTCCATAAACAAGCTCTAAATCATGTTTGATGCACTCTGTAAGTACATTTTATTTCAGTACTGTTTAATCAGGATGATAGGAACACTGTGGACAGTTTTCAGCAAGTTGCAACATTGAAATACAGAAATAAACACTTTTCCAAAAACAAGCTCTAAATCATGTTGAAACACAGAAATAAGCACTTTTCAAAAACAAGCTCCAAATCATATTGAAATAGAGAAATTTACACTTTTCCAAAAACAAGCTCCAAATCATGTTGAAATACAGAAATGAACACTTTTCCAAAAACAAGCTCCAAATCATGTTGAAATACAGAAATGAACACATTTCCAAAAACAAGCTCCAAATCATGTTGAAATACAGAAATAAACACTTTTCAAAAACAATCTCCAAATCATGTTGAAATACAGAAATAAACACTTTTCCATAAACAAGCTCTAAATCATGTTTGATGCACTCTGTAAGTACATTTTATTTCAGTACTGTTTAATCAGGATGATAGGAACACTGTGGACAGTTTTCAGCAAGTTGCAACATTGAAATACAGAAATAAACACTTTTCCAAAAACAAGCTCTAAATCATGTTGAAACATAGAAATAAGCACTTTTCCAAAAACAAGCTCTAAATCATGTTGAAACACAGAAATAAGCACTTTTCAAAAACAAGCTCCAAATCATGTTGAAATACAGAAATTTACACTTTTCCAAAAACAAGCTCCAAATCATGTTGAAATACAGAAATGAACAATTTTCAAAAACAAGCTCCAAATCATGTTGAAATACAGAAATAAACACTTTTCCATAAACAAGCTCTAAATCATGTTTGATGCACTCTGTAAGTACATTTTATTTCAGTACTGTTTAATCAGGATGATAGGAACACTGTGGACAGTTTTCAGCAAGTTGCAACATTGAAATACAGAAATAAACACTTTTCCAAAAACAAGCTCTAAATCATGTTGAAACACAGAAATAAGCAATTTTCAAAAACAAGCTCCAAATCATGTTGAAATAGAGAAATGAACACTTTTCCAAAAACAAGCTCCAAATCATGTTGAAATACAGAAATGAACACTTTTCCAAAAACAAGCTCCAAATCATGTTGAAATACAGAAATAAACACTTTTCAAAAACAAGCTCCAAATCATGTTGAAATACAGAAATAAACACTTTTCCATAAACAAGCTCTAAATCATGTTTGATGCACTCTGTAAGTAAATTTTATTTCAGTACTGTTTAATCAGGATGATAGGAACACTGTGGACAGTTTTCAGCAAGTTGCAACGTTGAAATACAGAAATAAACACTTTTCCAAAAACAAGCTCTAAATCATGTTGAAACACAGAAATAAGCACTTTTCAAAAACAAGCTCTAAATCATGTTGAAATAGAGAAATTTACACTTTTCCAAAAACAAGCTCCAAATCATGTTGAAATACAGAAATGAACACTTTTCCAAAAACAAGCTCCAAATCATGTTGAAATACAGAAATAAACACTTTTCAAAAACAAGCTCCAAATCATGTTGAAATGCAGAAATAAACACTTTTTCATAAACAAGCTCTAAATCATGTTTGATGCACTCTGTAAGTACATTTTATTTCAGTACTGTTTAATCAGGATGATAGGAACACTGTGGACAGTTTTCAGCAAGTTGCAACATTGAAATATAGAAATAAACACTTTTCCAAAAACAAGCTCTAAATCATGTTGAAACACAGAAATAAGCACTTTTCAAAAACAAGCTCTAAATCATGTTGAAATAGAGAAATTTACACTTTTCCAAAAACAAGCTCCAAATCATGTTGAAATACAGAAATGAACACTTTTCCAAAAACAAGCTCCAAATCATGTTGAAATACAGAAATAAACACTTTTCAAAAACAAGCTCCAAATCATGTTGAAATGCAGAAATAAACACTTTTTCATAAACAAGCTCTAAATCATGTTTGATGCACTCTGTAAGTACATTTTATTTCAGTACTGTTTAATCAGGATGATAGGAACACTGTGGACAGTTTTCAGCAAGTTGCAACATTGAAATATAGAAATAAACACTTTTCCAAAAACAAGCTCTAAATCATGTTGAAACACAGAAATAAGCACTTTTCAAAAACAAGCTATAAATCATGTTGAAATAGAGAAATTTACACTTTTCCAAAAACAAGCTCCAAATCATGTTGAAATACAGAAATGAACACTTTTCCAAAAACAAGCTCCAAATCATGTTGAAATACAGAAATAAACACTTTTCAAAAACAAGCTCCAAATCATGTTGAAATACAGAAATAAACACTTTTCCATAAACAAGCTCTAAATCATGTTTGATGCACTCTGTAAGTAAATTTTATTTCAGTACTGTTTAATCAGGATGATAGGAACACTGTGGACAGTTTTCAGCAAGTTGCAACGTTGAAATACAGAAATAAACACTTTTCCAAAAACAAGCTCTAAATCATGTTGAAACACAGAAATAAGCACTTTTCAAAAACAAGCTCTAAATCATGTTGAAATAGAGAAATTTACACTTTTCCAAAAACAAGCTCCAAATCATGTTGAAATACAGAAATGAACACTTTTCCAAAAACAAGCTCCAAATCATGTTGAAATACAGAAATAAACACTTTTCAAAAACAAGCTCCACATCATGTTGAAATGCAGAAATAAACACTTTTTCATAAACAAGCTCTAAATCATGTTTGATGCACTCTGTAAGTACATTTTATTTCAGTACTGTTTAATCAGGATGATAGGAACACTGTGGACAGTTTTCAGCAAGTTGCAACATTGAAATACAGAAATAAACACTTTTCCAAAAACAAGCTCTAAATCATGTTGAAACACAGAAATAAGCACTTTCAAAAACAAGCTCTAAATCATGTTGAAATAGAGAAATTTACACTTTTCCAAAAACAAGCTCCAAATCATGTTGAAATACAGAAATTTACACTTTTCCAAAAACAAGCTCCAAATCATGTTGAAATACAGAAATAAACACTTTTCCATAAACAAGCTCTAAATCATGTTTGATGCACTCTGTAAGTACATTTTATTTCAGTACTGTTTAATCAGGATGATAGGAACACTGTGGACAGTTTTCAGCAAGTTGCAACGTTGAAATACAGAAATAAACACTTTTCCAAAAACAAGCTCTAAATCATGTTGAAACACAGAAATAAGCACTTTTCAAAAACAAGCTCTAAATCATGTTGAAATAGAGAAATTTACACTTTTCCAAAAACAAGCTCCAAATCATGTTGAAATACAGAAATAAACACTTTTCAAAAACAAGCTCCAAATCATGTTGAAATACAGAAATAAACACTTTTCCATAAACAAGCTCTAAATCATGTTTGATGCACTCTGTAAGTACATTTTATTTCAGTACTGTTTAATCAGGATGATAGGAACACTGTGGACAGTTTTCAGCAAGTTGCAACGTTGAAATACAGAAATAAACACTTTTCCAAAAACAAGCTCTAAATCATGTTGAAACACAGAAATAAGCACTTTTCAAAAACAAGCTCTAAGTCATGTTGAAATAGAGAAATTTACACTTTTCCAAAAACAAGCTCCAAATCATGTTGAAATACAGAAATGAACACTTTTCCAAAAACAAGCTCCAAATCATGTTGAAATACAGAAATAAACACTTTTCAAAAACAAGCTCCAAATCATGTTGAAATGCAGAAATAAACACTTTTTCATAAACAAGCTCTAAATCATGTTTGATGCACTCTGTAAGTACATTTTATTTCAGTACTGTTTAATCAGGATGATAGGAACACTGTGGACAGTTTTCAGCAAGTTGCAACATTGAAATATAGAAATAAACACTTTTCCAAAAACAAGCTCTAAATCATGTTGAAACACAGAAATAAGCACTTTTCAAAAACAAGCTCTAAATCATGTTGAAATAGAGAAATTTACACTTTTCCAAAAACAAGCTCCAAATCATGTTGAAATACAGAAATGAACACTTTTCCAAAAACAAGCTCCAAATCATGTTGAAATACAGAAATAAACACTTTTCAAAAACAAGCTCCAAATCATGTTGAAATGCAGAAATAAACACTTTTTCATAAACAAGCTCTAAATCATGTTTGATGCACTCTGTAAGTACATTTTATTTCAGTACTGTTTAATCAGGATGATAGGAACACTGTGGACAGTTTTCAGCAAGTTGCAACATTGAAATACAGAAATAAACACTTTTCCAAAAACAAGCTCTAAATCATGTTGAAACACAGAAATAAGCACTTTTCAAAAACAAGCTCCAAATCATGTTGAAATAGAGAAATTTACACTTTTCCAAAAACAAGCTCCAAATCATGTTGAAATACAGAAATGAACACTTTTCCAAAAACAAGCTCCAAATCATGTTGAAATACAGAAATGAACACATTTCCAAAAACAAGCTCCAAATCATGTTGAAATACAGAAATAAACACTTTTCAAAAACAATCTCCAAATCATGTTGAAATACAGAAATAAACACTTTTCCATAAACAAGCTCTAAATCATGTTTGATGCACTCTGTAAGTACATTTTATTTCAGTACTGTTTAATCAGGATGATAGGAACACTGTGGACAGTTTTCAGCAAGTTGCAACATTGAAATACAGAAATAAACACTTTTCCAAAAACAAGCTCTAAATCATGTTGAAACATAGAAATAAGCACTTTTCCAAAAACAAGCTCTAAATCATGTTGAAACACAGAAATAAGCACTTTTCAAAAACAAGCTCCAAATCATGTTGAAATACAGAAATTTACACTTTTCCAAAAACAAGCTCCAAATCATGTTGAAATACAGAAATGAACACTTTTCAAAAACAAGCTCCAAATCATGTTGAAATACAGAAATAAACACTTTTCCATAAACAAGCTCTAAATCATGTTTGATGCACTCTGTAAGTACATTTTATTTCAGTACTGTTTAATCAGGATGATAGGAACACTGTGGACAGTTTTCAGCAAGTTGCAACATTGAAATACAGAAATAAACACTTTTCCAAAAACAAGCTCTAAATCATGTTGAAACACAGAAATAAGCAATTTTCAAAAACAAGCTCCAAATCATGTTGAAATAGAGAAATGAACACTTTTCCAAAAACAAGCTCCAAATCATGTTGAAATACAGAAATGAACACTTTTCCAAAAACAAGCTCCAAATCATGTTGAAATACAGAAATAAACACTTTTCAAAAACAAGCTCCAAATCATGTTGAAATACAGAAATAAACACTTTTCCATAAACAAGCTCTAAATCATGTTTGATGCACTCTGTAAGTAAATTTTATTTCAGTACTGTTTAATCAGGATGATAGGAACACTGTGGACAGTTTTCAGCAAGTTGCAACGTTGAAATACAGAAATAAACACTTTTCCAAAAACAAGCTCTAAATCATGTTGAAACACAGAAATAAGCACTTTTCAAAAACAAGCTCTAAATCATGTTGAAATAGAGAAATTTACACTTTTCCAAAAACAAGCTCCAAATCATGTTGAAATACAGAAATGAACACTTTTCCAAAAACAAGCTCCAAATCATGTTGAAATACAGAAATAAACACTTTTCAAAAACAAGCTCCAAATCATGTTGAAATGCAGAAATAAACACTTTTTCATAAACAAGCTCTAAATCATGTTTGATGCACTCTGTAAGTACATTTTATTTCAGTACTGTTTAATCAGGATGATAGGAACACTGTGGACAGTTTTCAGCAAGTTGCAACATTGAAATATAGAAATAAACACTTTTCCAAAAACAAGCTCTAAATCATGTTGAAACACAGAAATAAGCACTTTTCAAAAACAAGCTCTAAATCATGTTGAAATAGAGAAATTTACACTTTTCCAAAAACAAGCTCCAAATCATGTTGAAATACAGAAATGAACACTTTTCCAAAAACAAGCTCCAAATCATGTTGAAATACAGAAATAAACACTTTTCAAAAACAAGCTCCAAATCATGTTGAAATGCAGAAATAAACACTTTTTCATAAACAAGCTCTAAATCATGTTTGATGCACTCTGTAAGTACATTTTATTTCAGTACTGTTTAATCAGGATGATAGGAACACTGTGGACAGTTTTCAGCAAGTTGCAACATTGAAATATAGAAATAAACACTTTTCCAAAAACAAGCTCTAAATCATGTTGAAACACAGAAATAAGCACTTTTCAAAAACAAGCTATAAATCATGTTGAAATAGAGAAATTTACACTTTTCCAAAAACAAGCTCCAAATCATGTTGAAATACAGAAATGAACACTTTTCCAAAAACAAGCTCCAAATCATGTTGAAATACAGAAATAAACACTTTTCAAAAACAAGCTCCAAATCATGTTGAAATACAGAAATAAACACTTTTCCATAAACAAGCTCTAAATCATGTTTGATGCACTCTGTAAGTAAATTTTATTTCAGTACTGTTTAATCAGGATGATAGGAACACTGTGGACAGTTTTCAGCAAGTTGCAACGTTGAAATACAGAAATAAACACTTTTCCAAAAACAAGCTCTAAATCATGTTGAAACACAGAAATAAGCACTTTTCAAAAACAAGCTCTAAATCATGTTGAAATAGAGAAATTTACACTTTTCCAAAAACAAGCTCCAAATCATGTTGAAATACAGAAATGAACACTTTTCCAAAAACAAGCTCCAAATCATGTTGAAATACAGAAATAAACACTTTTCAAAAACAAGCTCCAAATCATGTTGAAATGCAGAAATAAACACTTTTTCATAAACAAGCTCTAAATCATGTTTGATGCACTCTGTAAGTACATTTTATTTCAGTACTGTTTAATCAGGATGATAGGAACACTGTGGACAGTTTTCAGCAAGTTGCAACATTGAAATACAGAAATAAACACTTTTCCAAAAACAAGCTCTAAATCATGTTGAAACACAGAAATAAGCACTTTCAAAAACAAGCTCTAAATCATGTTGAAATAGAGAAATTTACACTTTTCCAAAAACAAGCTCCAAATCATGTTGAAATACAGAAATTTACACTTTTCCAAAAACAAGCTCCAAATCATGTTGAAATACAGAAATAAACACTTTTCCATAAACAAGCTCTAAATCATGTTTGATGCACTCTGTAAGTACATTTTATTTCAGTACTGTTTAATCAGGATGATAGGAACACTGTGGACAGTTTTCAGCAAGTTGCAACGTTGAAATACAGAAATAAACACTTTTCCAAAAACAAGCTCTAAATCATGTTGAAACACAGAAATAAGCACTTTTCAAAAACAAGCTCTAAATCATGTTGAAATAGAGAAATTTACACTTTTCCAAAAACAAGCTCCAAATCATGTTGAAATACAGAAATGAACACTTTTCCAAAAACAAGCTCCAAATCATGTTGAAATACAGAAATAAACACTTTTCAAAAACAAGCTCCAAATCATGTTGAAATGCAGAAATAAACACTTTTTCATAAACAAGCTCTAAATCATGTTTGATGCACTCTGTAAGTACATTTTATTTCAGTACTGTTTAATCAGGATGATAGGAACACTGTGGACAGTTTTCAGCAAGTTGCAACATTGAAATACAGAAATAAACACTTTTCCAAAAACAAGCTCTAAATCATGTTGAAACACAGAAATAAGCACTTTCAAAAACAAGCTCTAAATCATGTTGAAATAGAGAAATTTACACTTTTCCAAAAACAAGCTCCAAATCATGTTGAAATACAGAAATGAACACTTTTCCAAAAACAAGCTCCAAATCATGTTGAAATACAGAAATAAACACTTTTCAAAAACAATCTCCAAATCATGTTGAAATACAGAAATAAACACTTTTCCATAAACAAGCTCTAAATCATGTTTGATGCACTCTGTAAGTACATTTTATTTCAGTACTGTTTAATCAGGATGATAGGAACACTGTGGACAGTTTTCAGCAAGTTGCAACATTGAAATACAGAAATAAACACTTTTCCAAAAACAAGCTCTAAATCATGTTGAAATACAGAAATAAGCACTTTTCAAAAACAAGCTCCAAAATATGTTGAAATAGAGAACTTTACACTTTTCCAAAAACAAGCTCCAAATCATGTTGAAATACAGAAATGAACACTTTTCCAAAAACAAGCTCCAAATCATGTTGAAATACAGAAATGAACACTTTTCCAAAAACAAGCTCCAAATCATGTTGAAATACAGAAATAAGCACTTTTCAAAAACAAGCTCCAAATCATGTTGAAATACAGAAATAAACACTTTTCCATAAACAAGCTCTAAAAAATGTTTGATGCACTCTGTAAGTAAATTTTATTTCAGTACTGTTTAATCAGGATGGTAGGAACACTGTGGACAGTTTTCAGCAAGTTGCAACATTGAAATACAGAAATAAACACTTTTCCAAAAACAAGCTCTAAATCATGTTGAAATACAGAAATTTACACTTTTCCAAAAACAAGCTCCAAATCATGTTGAAATACAGAAATGAACACTTTTCAAAAACAAGCTCCAAATCATGTTGAAATACAGAAATAAATACTTTTCCATAAACAAGCTCTAAATCATGTTTGATGCACTCTGTAAGTACATTTTATTTCAGTACTGTTTAATCAGGATGATAGGAACACTGTGGACAGTTTTCAGCAAGTTGCAACATTGAAATACAGAAATAAACACTTTTCCAAAAACAAGCTCTAAATCATGTTGAAACACAGAAATAAGCAATTTTCAAAAACAAGCTCCAAATCATGTTGAAATAGAGAAATGAACACTTTTCCAAAAACAAGCTCCAAATCATGTTGAAATACAGAAATGAACACTTTTCCAAAAACAAGCTCCAAATCATGTTGAAATACAGAAATAAACACTTTTCAAAAACAAGCTCCAAATCATGTTGAAATACAGAAATAAACACTTTTCCATAAACAAGCTCTAAATCATGTTTGATGCACTCTGTAAGTAAATTTTATTTCAGTACTGTTTAATCAGGATGGTAGGAACACTGTGGACAGTTTTCAGCAAGTTGCAACATTGAAATACAGAAATAAACACTTTTCCAAAAACAAGCTCTAAATCATGTTGAAAAACAGAAAAAACAGTTTTCCATAAACAAGCTCTAAATCATGTTGAAATACAGAAATAGGCACTTTTCAAAAACAAGCTCCAAATCATGTTGAAATACAGAAATAAACACTTTTCCATAAACAAGCTCTAAATCATGTTTGATGCACTCTGTAAGTACATTTTATTTCAGTACTGTTTAATCAGGATGATAGGAACACTGTGGACAGTTTTCAGCAAGTTGCAACATTGAAATACAGAAATAAACACTTTTCCAAAAACAAGCTCTAAATCATGTTGAAACACAGAAATAAGCACTTTTCAAAAACAAGCTCTAAATCATGTTGAAATAGAGAAATTTACACTTTTCCAAAAACAAGCTCCAAATCATGTTGAAATACAGAAATGAACACTTTTCCAAAAACAAGCTCCAAATCATGTTGAAATCCAGAAATAAACACTTTTCAAAAACAAGCTCCAAATCATGTTGAAATGCTGAAATAAACACTTTTCCATAAACAAGCTCAAAATCATGTTTGATGCACTCTGTAAGTACATTTTATTTCAGTACTGTTTAATCAGGATGATAGGAACACTGTGGACAGTTTTCAGCAAGTTGCAACATTGAAATACAGAAATAAACACTTTTCCAAAAACAAGCTCTAAATCATGTTGAAACACAGAAATAAGCACTTTTCAAAAACAAGCTCTAAATCATGTTGAAATAGAGAAATTTACACTTTTCCAAAAACAAGCTCCAAATCATGTTGAAATACAGAAATGAACACTTTTCAAAAACAAGCTCCAAATCATGTTGAAATACAGAAATAAATACTTTTCCATAAACAAGCTCTAAATCATGTTTGATGCACTCTGTAAGTACATTTTATTTCAGTACTGTTTAATCAGGATGATAGGAACACTGTGGACAGTTTTCAGCAAGTTGCAACATTGAAATACAGAAATAAACACTTTTCCAAAAACAAGCTCTAAATCATGTTGAAAAACAGAAAAAACAGTTTTCCATAAACAAGCTCTAAATCATGTTGAAATACAGAAATAAACACTTTTCCATAAACAAGCTCTAAATCATGTTGAAATACAGAAATGAACACTTTTCCAAAAACAAGCTCCAAATCATGTTGAAATCCAGAAATAAACACTTTTCAAAAACAAGCTCCAAATCATGTTGAAATGCTGAAATAAACACTTTTCCATAAACAAGCTCTAAATCATGTTTGATGCACTCTGTAAGTACATTTTATTTCAGTACTGTTTAATCAGGATGATAGGAACACTGTGGACAGTTTTCAGCAAGTTGCAACATTGAAATACAGAAATAAACACTTTTCCAAAAACAAGCTCTAAATCATGTTGAAACACAGAAATAAGCACTTTTCAAAAACAAGCTCCAAATCATGTTGAAATAGAGAAATTTACACTTTTCCAAAAACAAGCTCCAAATCATGTTGAAATACAGAAATGAACACTTTTCCATAAACAAGCTCCAAATCATGTTGAAATACAGAAATTAGCACTTTTCCAAAAACAAGCTCCAAATCATGTTGAAATACAGAAATAAGCACTTTTCAAAAACAAGCTCTAAATCATGTTGAAATACAGAAATAAACACTTTTCCATAAACAAGCTCTAAATCATGTTTGATGCACTCTGTAAGTACATTTTATTTCAGTACTGTTTAATCAGGATGATAGGAACACTGTGGACAGTTTTCAGCAAGTTGCAACATTGAAATACAGAAATAAACACTTTTCCAAAAACAAGCTCTAAATCATGTTGAAACACAGAAATAAGCACTTTTCAAAAACAAGCTCTAAATCATGTTGAAATAGAGAAATTTACACTTTTCCAAAAACAAGCTCCAAATCATGTTGAAATACAGAAATGAACACTTTTCCAAAAACAAGCTCTAAATCATGTTGAAATACAGAAATAGGCACTTTTCAAAAACAAGCTCCAAATCATGTTGAAATACAGAAATAAACACTTTTCCATAAACAAGCTCTAAATCATGTTTGATGCACTCTGTAAGTACATTTTATTTCAGTACTGTTTAATCAGGATGATAGGAACACTGTGGACAGTTTTCAGCAAGTTGCAACATTGAAATACAGAAATAAACACTTTTCCAAAAACAAGCTCTAAATCATGTTGAAACACAGAAATAAGCACTTTTCAAAAACAAGCTCTAAATCATGTTGAAATAGAGAAATTTACACTTTTCCAAAAACAAGCTCCAAATCATGTTGAAATACAGAAATGAACACTTTTCCAAAAACAAGCTCCAAATCATGTTGAAATCCAGAAATAAACACTTTTCAAAAACAAGCTCCAAATCATGTTGAAATGCTGAAATAAACACTTTTCCATAAACAAGCTCTAAATCATGTTTGATGCACTCTGTAAGTACATTTTATTTCAGTACTGTTTAATCAGGATGATAGGAACACTGTGGACAGTTTTCAGCAAGTTGCAACATTGAAATACAGAAATAAACACTTTTCCAAAAACAAGCTCTAAATCATGTTGAAACACAGAAATAAGCACTTTTCAAAAACAAGCTCTAAATCATGTTGAAATAGAGAAATTTACACTTTTCCAAAAACAAGCTCCAAATCATGTTGAAATACAGAAATGAACACTTTTCCAAAAACAAGCTCTAAATCATGTTGAAATACAGAAATAGGCACTTTTCAAAAACAAGCACCAAATCATGTTGAAATACAGAAATAAACACTTTTCCATAAACAAGCTCTAAATCATGTTTGATGCACTCTGTAAATACATTTTATTTCAGTACTGTTTAATCAGGATGATAGGAACACTGTGGACAGTTTTCAGCAAGTTGCAACATTGAAATACAGAAATAAACACTTTTCCAAAAACAAGCTCTAAATCATGTTGAAACACAGAAATAAGCACTTTTCAAAAACAAGCTCCAAATCATGTTGAAATAGAGAAATTTACACTTTTCCAAAAACAAGCTCCAAATCATGTTGAAATACAGAAATGAACACTTTTCCATAAACAAGCTCCAAATCATGTTGAAATACAGAAATTAGCACTTTTCCAAAAACAAGCTCCAAATCATGTTGAAATACAGAAATAAGCACTTTTCAAAAACAAGCTCTAAATCATGTTGAAAAACAGAAAAAACAGTTTTCCATAAACAAGCTCTAAATCATGTTGAAATACAGAAATAGGCACTTTTCAAAAACAAGCTCCAAATCATGTTGAAATACAGAAATAAACACTTTTCCATAAACAAGCTCTAAATCATGTTTGATGCACTCTGTAAGTACATTTTATTTCAGTACTGTTTAATCAGGATGATAGGAACACTGTGGACAGTTTTCAGCAAGTTGCAACATTGAAATACAGAAATTAGCACTTTTCCAAAAACAAGCTCCAAATCATGTTGAAATACAGAAACAAGCACTTTTCAAAAACAAGCTCCAAATCATGTTGAAATACAGAAATAAACACTTTTCCATTAACAAGCTCTAAAAAATGTTTGATGCCCTCTGTAAGTAAATTTTATTTCAGTACTGTTTAATCAGGATGGTAGGAACACTGTGGACAGTTTTCAGCAAGTTGCAACATTGAAATACAGAAATAAACACTTTTCCAAAAACAAGCTCTAAATCATGTTGAAACACAGAAATAAGCACTTTTCAAAAACAAGCTCTAAATCATGTTGAAATAGAGAAATTTACACTTTTCCAAAAACAAGCTCCAAATCATGTTGAAATACAGAAATGAACACTTTTCCAAAAACAAGCTCTAAATCATGTTGAAATACAGAAATAGGCACTTTTCAAAAACAAGCACCAAATCATGTTGAAATACAGAAATAAACACTTTTCCATAAACAAGCTCTAAATCATGTTTGATGCACTCTGTAAATACATTTTATTTCAGTACTGTTTAATCAGGATGATAGGAACACTGTGGACAGTTTTCAGCAAGTTGCAACATTGAAATACAGAAATAAACACTTTTCCAAAAACAAGCTCTAAATCATGTTGAAACACAGAAATAAGCACTTTTCAAAAACAAGCTCCAAATCATGTTGAAATAGAGAAATTTACACTTTTCCAAAAACAAGCTCCAAATCATGTTGAAATACAGAAATTAACACTTTTCCATAAACAAGCTCCAAATCATGTTGAAATACAGAAATTAGCACTTTTCCAAAACCAAGCTCCAAATCATGTTGAAATACAGAAATAAGCACTTTTCAAAAACAAGCTCTAAATCATGTTGAAAAACAGAAAAAACAGTTTTCCATAAACAAGCTCTAAATCATGTTTGATGCACTCTGTAAGTACATTTTATTTCAGTACTGTTTAATCAGGATGATAGGAACACTGTGGACAGTTTTCAGCAAGTTGCAACATTGAAATACAGAAATTAGCACTTTTCCAAAAACAAGCTCCAAATCATGTTGAAATACAGAAACAAGCACTTTTCAAAAACAAGCTCCAAATCATGTTGAAATACAGAAATAAAAACTTTTCCATTAACAATCTCTAAAAAATGTTTGATGCACTCTGTAAGTAAATTTTATTTCAGTACTGTTTAATCAGGATGGTAGGAACACTGTGGACAGTTTTCAGCAAGTTGCAACATTGAAATACAGAAATAAACACTTTTCCAAAAACAAGCTCTAAATCATGTTGAAAAACAGAAAAAACACTTTTCCAAAAACAAGCTCTAAATCATGTTGAAACACAGAAATAAGCACTTTTCAAAAACAAGCTCCAAATCATGTTGAAATACAGAAATTTACACTTTTCCAAAAACAAGCTCCAAATCATGTTGAAATACAGAAATGAACACTTTTCAAAAACAAGCTCCAAATCATGTTGAAATACAGAAATAAATACTTTTCCATAAACAAGCTCTAAATCATGTTTGATGCACTCTGTAAGTACATTTTATTTCAGTACTGTTTAATCAGGATGATAGGAACACTGTGGACAGTTTTCTGCAAGTTGCAACATTGAAATACAGAAATAAACACTTTTCCAAAAACAAGCTCTAAATCATGTTGAAACACAGAAATAAGCAATTTTCAAAAACAATCTCCAAATCATGTTGAAATAGAGAAATGAACACTTTTCCAAAAACAAGCTCCAAATCATGTTGAAATACAGAAATGAACACTTTTCCAAAAACAAGCTCCAAATCATGTTGAAATACAGAAATAAACACTTTTCAAAAACAAGCTCCAAATCATGTTGAAATACAGAAATAAGCACTTTTCCATAAACAAGCTCTAAATCATGTTTGATGCACTCTGTAAGTAAATTTTATTTCAGTACTGTTTAATCAGGATGGTAGGAACACTGTGGACATTTTTCAGCAAGTTGCAACATTGAAATACAGAAATAAACACTTTTCCATAAACAAGCTCTAAATCATGTTTGATGCACTCTGTAAGTAAATTTTATTTCAGTACTGTTTAATCAGGATGGTAGGAACACTGTGGACAGTTTTCAGCAAGTTGCAAAATTGAAATACAGAAATAAACACTTTTCCAAAAACAAGCTCTAAATCATGTTGAAAAACAGAAAAAACAGTTTTCCATAAACAAGCTCTAAATCATGTTGAAATACAGAAATAGGCACTTTTCAAAAACAAGCTCCAAATCATGTTGAAATACAGAAATAAACACTTTTCCATAAACAAGCTCTAAATCATGTTGAAATACAGAAATAAACACTTTTCAAAAACAAGCTCCAAATCATGTTGAAATACAGAAATAAGCACTTTTCCATAAACAAGCTCTAAATCATGTTTGATGCACTCTGTAAGTAAATTTTATTTCAGTACTGTTTAATCAGGATGATAGGAACACTGTGGACAGTTTTCAGCAAGTTGCAACATTGAAATACAGAAATTAGCACTTTTCCAAAAACAAGCTCCAAATCATGTTGAAATACAGAAACAAGCACTTTTCAAAAACAAGCTCCAAATCATGTTGAAATACAGAAATAAACACTTTTCCATTAACAAGCTCTAAAAAATGTTTGATGCACTCTGTAAGTAAATTTTATTTCAGTACTGTTTAATCAGGATGGTAGGAACACTGTGGACAGTTTTCAGCAAGTTGCAACATTGAAATACAGAAATAAACACTTTTCCAAAAACAAGCTCTAAATCATGTTGAAACACAGAAATAAGCACTTTTCAAAAACAAGCTCTAAATCATGTTGAAATAGAGAAATTTACACTTTTCCAAAAACAAGCTCCAAATCATGTTGAAATACAGAAATGAACACTTTTCCAAAAACAAGCTCTAAATCATGTTGAAATACAGAAATAGGCACTTTTCAAAAACAAGCACCAAATCATGTTGAAATACAGAAATAAACACTTTTCCATAAACAAGCTCTAAATCATGTTTGATGCACTCTGTAAGTACATTTTATTTCAGTACTGTTTAATCAGGATGATAGGAACACTGTGGACAGTTTTCAGCAAGTTGCAACATTGAAATACAGAAATTAGCACTTTTCCAAAAACAAGCTCCAAATCATGTTGTAATACAGAAACAAGCACTTTTCAAAAACAAGCTCCAAATCATGTTGAAATACAGAAATAAACACTTTTCCATTAACAAGCTCTAAAAAATGTTTGATGCACTCTGTAAGTAAATTTTATTTCAGTACTGTTTAATCAGGATGGTAGGAACACTGTGGTCAGTTTTCAGCAAGTTGCAACATTGAAATACAGAAATAAACACTTTTCCAAAAACAAGCTCTAAATCATGTTGAAAAACAGAAAAAACACTTTTCCAAAAACAAGCCCTAAATCATGTTGAAACACAGAAATAAGCACTTTTCAAAAACAAGCTCCAAATCATGTTGAAATACAGAAATTTACACTTTTCCAAAAACAAGCTCCAAATCATGTTGAAATACAGAAATGAACACTTTTCAAAAACAAGCTCCAAATCATGTTGAAATACAGAAATAAATACTTTTCCATAAACAAGCTCTAAATCATGTTTGATGCACTCTGTAAGTACATTTTATTTCAGTACTGTTTAATCAGGATGATAGGAACACTGTGGACAGTTTTCTGCAAGTTGCAACATTGAAATACAGAAATAAACACTTTTCCAAAAACAAGCTCTAAATCATGTTGAAACACAGAAATAAGCAATTTTCAAAAACAAGCTCCAAATCATGTTGAAATAGAGAAATGAACACTTTTCCAAAAACAAGCTCCAAATCATGTTGAAATACAGAAATGAACACTTTTCCAAAAACAAGCTCCAAATCATGTTGAAATACAGAAATAAACACTTTTCAAAAACAAGCTCCAAATCATGTTGAAATACAGAAATAAGCACTTTTCCATAAACAAGCTCTAAATCATGTTTGATGCACTCTGTAAGTAAATTTTATTTCAGTACTGTTTAATCAGGATGGTAGGAACACTGTGGACATTTTTCAGCAAGTTGCAACATTGAAATACAGAAATAAACACTTTTCCATAAACAAGCTCTAAATCATGTTTGATGCACTCTGTAAGTAAATTTTATTTCAGTACTGTTTAATCAGGATGGTAGGAACACTGTGGACAGTTTTCAGCAAGTTGCAAAATTGAAATACAGAAATAAACACTTTTCCAAAAACAAGCTCTAAATCATGTTGAAAAACAGAAAAAACAGTTTTCCATAAACAAGCTCTAAATCATGTTGAAATACAGAAATAGGCACTTTTCAAAAACAAGCTCCAAATCATGTTGAAATACAGAAATAAACACTTTTCCATAAACAAGCTCTAAATCATGTTGAAATACAGAAATAAACACTTTTCAAAAACAAGCTCCAAATCATGTTGAAATACAGAAATAAGCACTTTTCCATAAACAAGCTCTAAATCATGTTTGATGCACTCTGTAAGTAAATTTTATTTCAGTACTGTTTAATCAGGATGGTAGGAACACTGTGGACAGTTTTCAGCAAGTTGCAACATTGAAATACACAAATAAACACTTTTCCAAAAACAAGCTCTAAATCATGTTGAAAAACAGAAAAAACAGTTTTCCATAAACAAGCTCTAAATCATGTTGAAATACAGAAATAGGCACTTTTCAAAAACAAGCTCCAAATCATGTTGAAATACAGAAATAAACACTTTTCCATAAACAAGCTCTAAATCATGTTTGATGCACTCTGTAAGTACATTTTATTTCAGTACTGTTTAACCTGTCTAGGATCAGCGTGGCGCTAGCGGCACACCCCCCCCCCCCCACTGAAAAACCAGTGCCGCGAAATTCAAAAAAAATATTTTTTTTAAATATTTAACTTTCACACATTAAAGTCCAATACAGCTAATGAAAGACACAGATCTTATGAATCCAGTCAACATTTCCGATTTTTAAAATGTTTTACAGGGAAGACACAATATGTAAAGATGTACATCTATTACCTAAAAACACATTAGCATAATCCACCATCTTTTATTTGTCCACCAACACCAGTAGCCATCACCAATTCGGCTAAACTAAGATATTTATAGCCCCTAACCAACAAAAAAACTCATTAGATGACAGTCTGATAACATATTTATGGTATGGGATAGGTTTTGTTAGAAAAAAGTGCATATTTCAGGTATATGGCATAGTTTACAATTGCACCCACCATCACAAATGGACTAGAATAATTACAATGAGCAACGTGTTTACCTAACTACTAATCATCAAACATTTCGTAAAAATACACAGCATACACGAATCGAAAGACACAGATCCTGTGAATACAGACAATATTTCAGATTTTCTAAGTGTCTTACAGCGAAAACACAATAAATCGTTATATTAGCTTAGCACATAGCAATTAGCAGCCCAGCATTGATTCTAGCCAAAGTGAGCGATAAAAGTCAACATCGCCAAAAGATATTAATTTTTTCACTAACCTTCTCAGAATTCTTCCGATGACACTCCTGTAACATCACATTACAACATGCATATACAGTTTGATCGAAAATGTTTATATTTAGCCACCAAAATCATGGTTAGACAATGTGAAATGTAGCTCAGCTGGTCAGAAAATGTCCTTGCGCCACTTAGACAGTGATCTACTCTTATACATAAATACTCATAAACGTGACTAAAAAATATAGGGTGGACAGGGATTGATAGACAATTTAATTCTTAATACAATTGCGTTATTACATTTTTTAATTTATCCTTACTTTTCAATACAGTTTGCGCCAAGCGAAGCTACGTCAAAAAACATGGCGTCCTAAGCCACTAAAATGTTTCGACAGAAACACGATTTATCATAATAAAAATGTCCTACCTTGAGCTGTTCTTCCATCAGTATCTTGGGCAAAGGATCCTTTCTTGGGAGAAATCGTCTTTTGGTGGAAAGCTGTCCTCTTGCCATGTGGAAATGTCAACTGAGTTCGGGATGAACTGAAAAGCATGCCCAACTTTTCACATCGTTGCAAAAATAAATGTCCCAAAATCGCACTAAACGGATATAAATTGCTATAAAACGCTTTAAATTAACTACTTTATGATGTTTGTAACTCCTATAACGAGTGAAAAGATGACCGGAGAAATATAACAGGCTAAACTAACGCTTGGAACAGGAGAGGGTCGGTGTCTTCCACGCGCGTTACGCAGCTCCCAAAGAATGACTAGCTTCAGAGTTTTTTCATTTGTAGGGCCTGTGAACGCGCAATCGAGCCCGTTGGAATCGTCATCACGTAAAGGCATCCAGGGGAAGACGTAAGAAGTGTCCGTATAGTCATAGCAACGACAGTGCCCTTTTAACTGACTTCAGAAAAGTGGCCAACATTTCTCAAATCTGACTCCATGTCAGGGAAATTGCTGTAGAATGGGCTCTGTTCCACTTAGAGACAAAATTTCAACTCCTATAGAAACTATAGACTGTTTTCTATCCAATAATAATAATAATATGCATATTGTACGATCAAGGATTTTGTGGGAAGCCGTTTAAAAAATTAGCCACATTAGCATAAATAGTCTAAACAGCGCCCCCATCCCCAACAGGTTAATCAGGATGATAGGAACACTGTGGACAGTTTTCAGCAAGTTGCAACATTGAAATACAGAAATAAACACTTTTCCAAAAACAAGCTCTAAATCATGTTGAAACACAGAAATAAGCACTTTTCAAAAACAAGCTCTAAATCACGTTGAAACACAGAAATAAACACTTTTCCTTAAACAAGCTCTAAATCATGTTTGATGCACTCTGTAAGTACATTTTATTTCAGTACTGTTTAATCAGGATGATAGGAACACTGTGGACAGTTTTCAGCAAGTTGCAACATTGAAATACAGAAATAAACACTTTTCCAAAAACAAGCTCTGAATCATGTTGAAACACAGAAATAAGCACTTTTCAAAAACAAGCTCTAAATCATGTTGAAATAGAGAAATTTACACTTTTCCAAAAACAAGCTCCAAATCATGTTGAAATACAGAAATGAACACTTTTCCAAAAACAAGCTCTAAATCATGTTGAAATACAGAAATAGGCACTTTTCAAAAACAAGCTCCAAATCATGTTGAAATACAGAAATAAACACTTTTCCATAAACAAGCTCTAAATCATGTTTGATGCACTCTGTAAGTACATTTTATTTCAGTACTGTTTAATCAGGATGATAGGAACACTGTGGACAGTTTTCAGCAAGTTGCAACATTGAAATACAGAAATAAACACTTTTCCAAAAACAAGCTCTAAATCATGTTGAAACACAGAAATAAGCACTTTTCAAAAACAAGCTCCAAATCATGTTGAAATAGAGAAATTTACACTTTTCCAAAAACAAGCTCCAAATCATGTTGAAATACAGAAATGAACACTTTTCCATAAACAAGCTCCAAATCATGTTGAAATACAGAAATTAGCACTTTTCCAAAAACAAGCTCCAAATCATGTTGAAATACAGAAATAAGCACTTTTCAAAAACAAGCTCTAAATCATGTTGAAAAACAGAAAAAACAGTTTTCCATAAACAAGCTCTAAATCATGTTTGATGCACTCTGTAAGTACATTTTATTTCAGTACTGTTTAATCAGGATGATAGGAACACTGTGGACAGTTTTCAGCAAGTTGCAACATTGAAATACAGAAATAAACACTTTTCCAAAAACAAGCTCTAAATCATGTTGAAACACAGAAATAAGCACTTTTCAAAAACAAGCTCTAAATCATGTTGAAATAGAGAAATTTACACTTTTCCAAAAACAAGCTCCAAATCATGTTGAAATACAGAAATGAACACTTTTCCATAAACAAGCTCCAAATCATGTTGAAATACAGAAATTAGCACTTTTCCAAAAACAAGCTCCAAATCATGTTGAAATACAGAAATAAGCACTTTTCAAAAACAAGCTCTAAATCATGTTGAAAAACAGAAAAAACAGTTTTCCATAAACAAGCTCTAAATCATGTTGAAATACAGAAATAGGCACTTTTCAAAAACAAGCTCCAAATCATGTTGAAATACAGAAATAAACACTTTTCCATAAACAAGCTCTAAATCATGTTTGATGCACTCTGTAAGTACATTTTATTTCAGTACTGTTTAATCAGGATGATAGGAAAACTGTGGACAGTTTTCAGCAAGTTGCAACATTGAAATACAGAAATTAGCACTTTTCCAAAAACAAGCTCCAAATCATGTTGAAATACAGAAACAAGCACTTTTCAAAAACAAGCTCCAAATCATGTTGAAATACAGAAATAAACACTTTTCCATTAACAAGCTCTAAAAAATGTTTGATGCACTCTGTAAGTAAATTTTATTTCAGTACTGTTTAATCAGGATGGTAGGAACACTGTGGACAGTTTTCAGCAAGTTGCAACATTGAAATACAGAAATAAACACTTTTCCAAAAACAAGCTCTAAATCATGTTGAAACACAGAAATAAGCACTTTTCAAAAACAAGCTCTAAATCATGTTGAAATAGAGAAATTTACACTTTTCCAAAAACAAGCTCCAAATCATGTTGAAATACAGAAATGAACACTTTTCCAAAAACAAGCTCTAAATCATGTTGAAATACAGAAATAGGCACTTTTCAAAAACAAGCACCAAATCATGTTGAAATACAGAAATAAACACTTTTCCATAAACAAGCTCTAAATCATGTTTGATGCACTCTGTAAGTACATTTTATTTCAGTACTGTTTAATCAGGATGATAGGAACACTGTGGACAGTTTTCAGCAAGTTGCAACATTGAAATACAGAAATTAGCACTTTTCCAAAAACAAGCTCCAAATCATGTTGTAATACAGAAACAAGCACTTTTCAAAAACAAGCTCCAAATCATGTTGAAATACAGAAATAAACACTTTTCCATTAACAAGCTCTAAAAAATGTTTGATGCACTCTGTAAGTAAATTTTATTTCAGTACTGTTTAATCAGAATGGTAGGAACACTGTGGACAGTTTTCAGCAAGTTGCAACATTGAAATACAGAAATAAACACTTTTCCAAAAACAAGCTCTAAATCATGTTGAAACACAGAAATAAGCACTTTTCAAAAACAAGCTCTAAATCATGTTGAAATAGAGAAATTTACACTTTTCCAAAAACAAGCTCCAAATCATGTTGAAATACAGAAATGAACACTTTTCCAAAAACAAGCTCTAAATCATGTTGAAATACAGAAATAGGCACTTTTCAAAAACAAGCACCAAATCATGTTGAAATACAGAAATAAACACTTTTCCATAAACAAGCTCTAAATCATGTTTGATTCACTCTGTAAGTACATTTTATTTCAGTACTGTTTAATCAGGATGATAGGAACACTGTGGACAGTTTTCAGCAAGTTGCAACATTGAAATACAGAAATTAGCACTTTTCCAAAAACAAGCTCCAAATCATGTTGTAATACAGAAACAAGCACTTTTCAAAAACAAGCTCCAAATCATGTTGAAATACAGAAATAAACACTTTTCCATTAACAAGCTCTAAAAAATGTTTGATGCACTCTGTAAGTAAATTTTATTTCAGTACTGTTTAATCAGGATGGTAGGAACACTGTGGTCAGTTTTCAGCAAGTTGCAACATTGAAATACAGAAATAAACACTTTTCCAAAAACAAGCTCTAAATCATGTTGAAAAACAGAAAAAACACTTTTCCAAAAACAAGCTCTAAATCATGTTGAAACACAGAAATAAGCACTTTTCAAAAACAAGCTCCAAATCATGTTGAAATACAGAAATTTACACTTTTCCAAAAACAAGCTCCAAATCATGTTGAAATACAGAAATGAACACTTTTCAAAAACAAGCTCCAAATCATGTTGAAATACAGAAATAAATACTTTTCCATAAACAAGCTCTAAATCATGTTTGATGCACTCTGTAAGTACATTTTATTTCAGTACTGTTTAATCAGGATGATAGGAACACTGTGGACAGTTTTCTGCAAGTTGCAACATTGAAATACAGAAATAAACACTTTTCCAAAAACAAGCTCTAAATCATGTTGAAACACAGAAATAAGCAATTTTCAAAAACAAGCTCCAAATCATGTTGAAATAGAGAAATGAACACTTTTCCAAAAACAAGCTCCAAATCATGTTGAAATAGAGAAATGAACACTTTTCCAAAAGCAAGCTCCAAATCATGTTGAAATACAGAAATAAACACTTTTCAAAAACAAGCTCCAAATCATGTTGAAATACAGAAATAAGCACTTTTCCATAAACAAGCTCTAAATCATGTTTGATGCACTCTGTAAGTAAATTTTATTTCAGTACTGTTTAATCAGGATGGTAGGAACACTGTGGACATTTTTCAGCAAGTTGCAACATTGAAATACAGAAATAAACACTTTTCCATAAACAAGCTCTAAATCATGTTTGATGCACTCTGTAAGTAAATTTTATTTCAGTACTGTTTAATCAGGATGGTAGGAACACTGTGGACAGTTTTCAGCAAGTTGCAAAATTGAAATACAGAAATAAACACTTTTCCAAAAACAAGCTCTAAATCATGTTGAAAAACAGAAAAAACAGTTTTCCATAAACAAGCTCTAAATCATGTTGAAATACAGAAATAGGCACTTTTCAAAAACAAGCTCCAAATCATGTTGAAATACAGAAATAAACACTTTTCCATAAACAAGCTCTAAATCATGTTGAAATACAGAAATAAACACTTTTCAAAAACAAGCTCCAAATCATGTTGAAATACAGAAATAAGCACTTTTCCATAAACAAGCTCTAAATCATGTTTGATGCACTCTGTAAGTAAATTTTATTTCAGTACTGTTTAATCAGGATGGTAGGAACACTGTGGACAGTTTTCAGCAAGTTGCAACATTGAAATACACAAATAAACACTTTTCCAAAAAGAAGCTCTAAATCATGTTGAAAAACAGAAAAAACAGTTTTCCATAAACAAGCTCTAAATCATGTTGAAATACAGAAATAGGCACTTTTCAAAAACAAGCTCCAAATCATGTTGAAATACAGAAATAAACACTTTTCCATAAACAAGCTCTAAATCATGTTTGATGCACTCTGTAAGTACATTTTATTTCAGTACTGTTTAACCTGTCTAGGATCAGCGTGGCGCTAGCGGCACACCCCCCCCCCCCACTGAAAAACCAGTGCCGCGAAATTCAAAAAAAATATTTTTTTTAAATATTTAACTTTCACACATTAAAGTCCAATACAGCTAATGAAAGACACAGATCTTATGAATCCAGTCAACATTTCCGATTTTTAAAATGTTTTACAGGGAAGACACAATATGTAAAGATGTACATCTATTACCTAAAAACACATTAGCATAATCCACCATCTTTTATTTGTCCACCAACACCAGTAGCCATCACCAATTCGGCTAAACTAAGATATTTATAGCCCCTAACCAAGAAAAAAACTCATCAGATGACAGTCTGATAACATATTTATGGTATGGGATAGGTTTTGTTAGAAAAATGTGCATATTTCAGGTAGCTGCCATAGGTTACAATTGCACCCACCGTCACAAATGGACTAGAATAATTACAATGAGCAACGTGTTTACCTAACTACTAATCATCAAACATTTCGTAAAAATACACAGCATACACTAATCGAAAGACACAGATCCTGTGAATACAGACAATATTTCAGATTTTCTAAGTGTCTTACAGCGAAAACACAATAAATCGTTATATTAGCTTAGCACATAGCAATTAGCAGCCCAGCATTGATTCTAGCCAAAGTGAGCGATAAAAGTCAACATCGCCAAAAGATATTAATTTTTTCACTAACCTTCTCAGAATTCTTCCGATGACACTCCTGTAACATCACATTACAACATGCATATACAGTTTGATCGAAAATGTTTATATTTAGCCACCAAAATCATGGTTAGACAATGTGAAATGTAGCTCAGCTGGTCAGAAAATGTCCTTGCGCCACTTAGACAGTGATCTACTCTTATACATAAATACTCATAAACGTGACTAAAAAATATAGGGTGGACAGGGATTGATAGACAATTTAATTCTTAATACAATTGCGTTATTACATTTTTTAATTTATCCTTACTTTTCAATACAGTTTGCGCCAAGCGAAGCTACGTCAAAAAACATGGCGTCCTAAGCCACTAAAATGTTTCGACAGAAACACGATTTATCATAATAAAAATGTCCTACCTTGAGCTGTTCTTCCATCAGTATCTTGGGCAAAGGATCCTTTCTTGGGAGAAATCGTCTTTTGGTGGAAAGCTGTCCTCTTGCCATGTGGAAATGTCAACTGAGTTCGGGATGAACTGAAAAGCATGCCCAACTTTTCACATCGTTGCAAAAATAAATGTCCCAAAATCGCACTAAACGGATATAAATTGCTATAAAACGCTTTAAATTAACTACTTTATGATGTTTGTAACTCCTATAACGAGTGAAAAGATGACCGGAGAAATATAACAGGCTAAACTAACGCTTGGAACAGGAGAGGGTCGGTGTCTTCCACGCGCGTTACGCAGCTCCCAAAGAATGACTAGCTTCAGAGTTTTTTCATTTGTAGGGCCTGTGAACGCGCAATCGAGCCCGTTGGAATCGTCATCACGTAAAGGCATCCAGGGGAAGACGTAAGAAGTGTCCGTATAGTCATAGCAACGACAGTGCCCTTTTAACTGACTTCAGAAAAGTGGCCAACATTTCTCAAATCTGACTCCATGTCAGGGAAATTGCTGTAGAATGGGCTCTGTTCCACTTAGAGACAAAATTTCAACTCCTATAGAAACTATAGACTGTTTTCTATCCAATAATAATAATAATATGCATATTGTACGATCAAGGATTTTGTGGGAAGCCGTTTAAAAAATTAGCCACATTAGCATAAATAGTCTAAACAGCGCCCCCATCCCCAACAGGTTAATCAGGATGATAGGAACACTGTGGACAGTTTTCAGCAAGTTGCAACATTGAAATACAAAAATAAACACTTTTCCAAAAACAAGCTCTAAATCATGTTGAAACACAGAAATAAGCACTTTTCAAAAACAAGCTCTAAATCATGTTGAAATAGAGAAATTTACACTTTTCCAAAAACAAGCTCCAAATCATGTTGAAATACAGAAATGAACACTTTTCCAAAAACAAGCTCCAAATCATGTTGAAATCCAGAAATAAACACTTTTCAAAAACAAGCTCCAAATCATGTTGAAATGCTGAAATAAACACTTTTCCATAAACAAGCTCTAAATCATGTTTGATGCACTCTGTAAGTACATTTTATTTCAGTACTGTTTAATCAGGATGATAGGAACACTGTGGACAGTTTTCAGCAAGTTGCAACATTGAAATACAGAAATAAACACTTTTCCAAAAACAAGCTCTGAATCATGTTGAAACACAGAAATAAGCACTTTTCAAAAACAAGCTCTAAATCATGTTGAAATAGAGAAATTTACACTTTTCCAAAAACAAGCTCCAAATCATGTTGAAATACAGAAATGAACACTTTTCCAAAAACAAGCTCTAAATCATGTTGAAATACAGAAATAGGCACTTTTCAAAAACAAGCTCCAAATCATGTTGAAATACAGAAATAAACACTTTTCCATAAACAAGCTCTAAATCATGTTTGATGCACTCTGTAAGTACATTTTATTTCAGTACTGTTTAATCAGGATGATAGGAACACTGTGGACAGTTTTCAGCAAGTTGCAACATTGAAATACAGAAATAAACACTTTTCCAAAAACAAGCTCTAAATCATGTTGAAACACAGAAATAAGCACTTTTCAAAAACAAGCTCCAAATCATGTTGAAATAGAGAAATTTACACTTTTCCAAAAACAAGCTCCAAATCATGTTGAAATACAGAAATGAACACTTTTCCATAAACAAGCTCCAAATCATGTTGAAATACAGAAATTAGCACTTTTCCAAAAACAAGCTCCAAATCATGTTGAAATACAGAAATAAGCACTTTTCAAAAACAAGCTCTAAATCATGTTGAAAAACAGAAAAAACAGTTTTCCATAAACAAGCTCTAAATCATGTTTGATGCACTCTGTAAGTACATTTTATTTCAGTACTGTTTAATCAGGATGATAGGAACACTGTGGACAGTTTTCAGCAAGTTGCAACATTGAAATACAGAAATAAACACTTTTCCAAAAACAAGCTCTAAATCATGTTGAAACACAGAAATAAGCACTTTTCAAAAACAAGCTCTAAATCATGTTGAAATAGAGAAATTTACACTTTTCCAAAAACAAGCTCCAAATCATGTTGAAATACAGAAATGAACACTTTTCCATAAACAAGCTCCAAATCATGTTGAAATACAGAAATTAGCACTTTTCCAAAAACAAGCTCCAAATCATGTTGAAATACAGAAATAAGCACTTTTCAAAAACAAGCTCTAAATCATGTTGAAAAACAGAAAAAACAGTTTTCCATAAACAAGCTCTAAATCATGTTGAAATACAGAAATAGGCACTTTTCAAAAACAAGCTCCAAATCATGTTGAAATACAGAAATAAACACTTTTCCATAAACAAGCTCTAAATCATGTTTGATGCACTCTGTAAGTACATTTTATTTCAGTACTGTTTAATCAGGATGATAGGAAAACTGTGGACAGTTTTCAGCAAGTTGCAACATTGAAATACAGAAATTAGCACTTTTCCAAAAACAAGCTCCAAATCATGTTGAAATACAGAAACAAGCACTTTTCAAAAACAAGCTCCAAATCATGTTGAAATACAGAAATAAACACTTTTCCATAAACAAGCTCTAAAAAATGTTTGATGCACTCTGTAACTAAATTTTATTTCAGTACTGTTTAATCAGGATGGTAGGAACACTGTGGACAGTTTTCAGCAAGTTGCAACATTGAAATACAGAAATAAACACTTTTCCAAAAACAAGCTCTAAATCATGTTGAAAAACAGAATTTTTTTTTTTCCAAAAACAAGCTCTAAATCATGTTGAAACACAGAAATAAGCACTTTTCAAAAACAAGCTCCAAATCATGTTGAAATACAGAAATTTACACTTTTCCAAAAACAAGCTCCAAATCATGTTGAAATACAGAAATGAACACTTTTCAAAAACAAGCTCCAAATCATGTTGAAATACAGAAATAAATACTTTTCCATAAACAAGCTCTAAATCATGTTTGATGCACTCTGTAAGTACATTTTATTTCAGTACTGTTTAATCAGGATGATAGGAACACTGTGGACAGTTTTCAGCAAGTTGCAACATTGAAATACAGAAATAAACACTTTTCCAAAAACAAGCTCTAAATCATGTTGAAACACAGAAATAAGCAATTTTCAAAAACAAGCTCCAAATCATGTTGAAATAGAGAAATGAACACTTTTCCAAAAACAAGCTCCAAATCATGTTGAAATACAGAAATGAACACTTTTCCAAAAACAAGCTCCAAATCATGTTGAAATACAGAAATAAACACTTTTCCAAAAACAAGCTCTAAATCATGTTGAAAAACAGAAAAAACAGTTTTCCATAAACAAGCTCTAAATCATGTTGAAATACAGAAATAGGCACTTTTCAAAAACAAGCTCCAAATCATGTTGAAATACAGAAATAAACACTTTTCCATAAACAAGCTCTAAATCATGTTGAAATACAGAAATAAACACTTTTCAAAAACAAGCTCCAAATCATGTTGAAATACAGAAATAAGCACTTTTCCATAAACAAGCTCTAAATCATGTTTGATGCACTCTGTAAGTAAATTTTATTTCAGTACTGTTTAATCAGGATGGTAGGAACACTGTGGACAGTTTTCAGCAAGTTGCAACATTGAAATACACAAATAAACACTTTTCCAAAAACAAGCTCTAAATCATGTTGAAAAACAGAAAAAACAGTTTTCCATAAACAAGCTCTAAATCATGTTGAAATACAGAAATAGGCACTTTTCAAAAACAAGCTCCAAATCATGTTGAAATACAGAAATAAACACTTTTCCATAAACAAGCTCTAAATCATGTTTGATGCACTCTGTAAGTACATTTTATTTCAGTACTGTTTAATCAGGATGATAGGAACACTGTGGACAGTTTTCAGCAAGTTGCAACATTGAAATACAGAAATAAACACTTTTCCAAAAACAAGCTCTAAATCATGTTGAAACACAGAAATAAGCACTTTTCAAAAACAAGCTCTAAATCATGTTGAAATAGAGAAATTTACACTTTTCCAAAAACAAGCTCCAAATCATGTTGAAATACAGAAATGAACACTTTTCCAAAAACAAGCTCCAAATCATGTTGAAATCCAGAAATAAACACTTTTCAAAAACAAGCTCCAAATCATCTTGAAATGCTGAAATAAACACTTTTCCATAAACAAGCTCTAAATCATGTTTGATGCACTCTGTAAGTACATTTTATTTCAGTACTGTTTAATCAGGATGATAGGAACACTGTGGACAGTTTTCAGCAAGTTGCAACATTGAAATACAGAAATAAACACTTTTCCAAAAACAAGCTCTGAATCATGTTGAAACACAGAAATAAGCACTTTTCAAAAACAAGCTCTAAATCATGTTGAAATAGAGAAATTTACACTTTTCCAAAAACAAGCTCCAAATCATGTTGAAATACAGAAATGAACACTTTTCCAAAAACAAGCTCTAAATCATGTTGAAATACAGAAATAGGCACTTTTCAAAAACAAGCTCCAAATCATGTTGAAATACAGAAATAAACACTTTTCCATAAACAAGCTCTAAATCATGTTTGATGCACTCTGTAAGTACATTTTATTTCAGTACTGTTTAATCAGGATGATAGGAACACTGTGGACAATTTTCAGCAAGTTGCAACATTGAAATACAGAAATAAACACTTTTCCAAAAACAAGCTCTAAATCATGTTGAAACACAGAAATAAGCACTTTTCAAAAACAAGCTCCAAATCACGTTGAAATAGAGAAATTTACACTTTTCCAAAAACAAGCTCCAAATCATGTTGAAATACAGAAATGAACACTTTTCCATAAACAAGCTCCAAATCATGTTGAAATACAGAAATTAGCACTTTTCCAAAAACAAGCTCCAAATCATGTTGAAATACAGAAATAAGCACTTTTCAAAAACAAGCTCTAAATCATGTTGAAAAACAGAAAAAACAGTTTTCCATAAACAAGCTCTAAATCATGTTGAAATACAGAAATAGGCACTTTTCAAAAACAAGCTCCAAATCATGTTGAAATACAGAAATAAACACTTTTCCATAAACAAGCTCTAAATCATGTTTGATGCACTCTGTAAGTACATTTTATTTCAGTACTGTTTAATCAGGATGATAGGAACACTGTGGACAGTTTTCAGCAAGTTGCAACATTGAAATACAGAAATAAACACTTTTCCAAAAACAAGCTCTAAATCATGTTGAAACACAGAAATAAGCAATTTTCAAAAACAAGCTCCAAATCATGTTGAAATAGAGAAATGAACACTTTTCCAAAAACAAGCTCCAAATCATGTTGAAATAGAGAAATGAACACTTTTCCAAAAGCAAGCTCCAAATCATGTTGAAATACAGAAATAAACACTTTTCAAAAACAAGCTCCAAATCATGTTGAAATACAGAAATAAGCACTTTTCCATAAACAAGCTCTAAATCATGTTTGATGCACTCTGTAAGTAAATTTTATTTCAGTACTGTTTAATCAGGATGGTAGGAACACTGTGGACATTTTTCAGCAAGTTGCAACATTGAAATACAGAAATAAACACTTTTCCATAAACAAGCTCTAAATCATGTTTGATGCACTCTGTAAGTAAATTTTATTTCAGTACTGTTTAATCAGGATGGTAGGAACACTGTGGACAGTTTTCAGCAAGTTGCAAAATTGAAATACAGAAATAAACACTTTTCCAAAAACAAGCTCTAAATCATGTTGAAAAACAGAAAAAACAGTTTTCCATAAACAAGCTCTAAATCATGTTGAAATACAGAAATAGGCACTTTTCAAAAACAAGCTCCAAATCATGTTGAAATACAGAAATAAACACTTTTCCATAAACAAGCTCTAAATCATGTTGAAATACAGAAATAAACACTTTTCAAAAACAAGCTCCAAATCATGTTGAAATACAGAAATAAGCACTTTTCCATAAACAAGCTCTAAATCATGTTTGATGCACTCTGTAAGTAAATTTTATTTCAGTACTGTTTAATCAGGATGGTAGGAACACTGTGGACAGTTTTCAGCAAGTTGCAACATTGAAATACACAAATAAACACTTTTCCAAAAACAAGCTCTAAATCATGTTGAAAAACAGAAAAAACAGTTTTCCATAAACAAGCTCTAAATCATGTTGAAATACAGAAATAGGCACTTTTCAAAAACAAGCTCCAAATCATGTTGAAATACAGAAATAAACACTTTTCCATAAACAAGCTCTAAATCATGTTTGATGCACTCTGTAAGTACATTTTATTTCAGTACTGTTTAACCTGTCTAGGATCAGCGTGGCGCTAGCGGCACACCCCCCCCCCCCCACTGAAAAACCAGTGCCGCGAAATTCAAAAAAAATATTTTTTTTAAATATTTAACTTTCACACATTAAAGTCCAATACAGCTAATGAAAGACACAGATCTTATGAATCCAGTCAACATTTCCGATTTTTAAAATGTTTTACAGGGAAGACACAATATGTAAAGATGTACATCTATTACCTAAAAACACATTAGCATAATCCACCATCTTTTATTTGTCCACCAACACCAGTAGCCATCACCAATTCGGCTAAACTAAGATATTTATAGCCCCTAACCAAGAAAAAAACTCATCAGATGACAGTCTGATAACATATTTATGGTATGGGATAGGTTTTGTTAGAAAAATGTGCATATTTCAGGTAGCTGCCATAGGTTACAATTGCACCCACCGTCACAAATGGACTAGAATAATTAAAATGAGCAACGTGTTTACCTAACTACTAATCATCAAACATTTCGTAAAAATACACAGCATACACTAATCGAAAGACACAGATCCTGTGAATACAGACAATATTTCAGATTTTCTAAGTGTCTTACAGCGAAAACACAATAAATCGTTATATTAGCTTAGCACATAGCAATTAGCAGCCCAGCATTGATTCTAGCCAAAGTGAGCGATAAAAGTCAACATCGCCAAAAGATATTAATTTTTTCACTAACCTTCTCAGAATTCTTCCGATGACACTCCTGTAACATCACATTACAACATGCATATACAGTTTGATCGAAAATGTTTATATTTAGCCACCAAAATCATGGTTAGACAATGTGAAATGTAGCTCAGCTGGTCAGAAAATGTCCTTGCGCCACTTAGACAGTGATCTACTCTTATACATAAATACTCATAAACGTGACTAAAAAATATAGGGTGGACAGGGATTGATAGACAATTTAATTCTTAATACAATTGCGTTATTACATTTTTTAATTTATCCTTACTTTTCAATACAGTTTGCGCCAAGCGAAGCTACGTCAAAAAACATGGCGTCCTAAGCCACTAAAATGTTTCGACAGAAACACGATTTATCATAATAAAAATGTCCTACCTTGAGCTGTTCTTCCATCAGTATCTTGGGCAAAGGATCCTTTCTTGGGAGAAATCGTCTTTTGGTGGAAAGCTGTCCTCTTGCCATGTGGAAATGTCAACTGAGTTCGGGATGAACTGAAAAGCATGCCCAACTTTTCACATCGTTGCAAAAATAAATGTCCCAAAATCGCACTAAACGGATATAAATTGCTATAAAACGCTTTAAATTAACTACTTTATGATGTTTGTAACTCCTATAACGAGTGAAAAGATGACCGGAGAAATATAACAGGCTAAACTAACGCTTGGAACAGGAGAGGGTCGGTGTCTTCCACGCGCGTTACGCAGCTCCCAAAGAATGACTAGCTTCAGAGTTTTTTCATTTGTAGGGCCTGTGAACGCGCAATCGAGCCCGTTGGAATCGTCATCACGTAAAGGCATCCAGGGGAAGACGTAAGAAGTGTCCGTATAGTCATAGCAACGACAGTGCCCTTTTAACTGACTTCAGAAAAGTGGCCAACATTTCTCAAATCTGACTCCATGTCAGGGAAATTGCTGTAGAATGGGCTCTGTTCCACTTAGAGACAAAATTTCAACTCCTATAGAAACTATAGACTGTTTTCTATCCAATAATAATAATAATATGCATATTGTACGATCAAGGATTTTGTGGGAAGCCGTTTAAAAAATTAGCCACATTAGCATAAATAGTCTAAACAGCGCCCCCATCCCCAACAGGTTAATCAGGATGATAGGAACACTGTGGACAGTTTTCAGCAAGTTGCAACATTGAAATACAAAAATAAACACTTTTCCAAAAACAAGCTCTAAATCATGTTGAAACACAGAAATAAGCACTTTTCAAAAACAAGCTCTAAATCATGTTGAAATAGAGAAATTTACACTTTTCCAAAAACAAGCTCCAAATCATGTTGAAATACAGAAATGAACACTTTTCCAAAAACAAGCTCCAAATCATGTTGAAATCCAGAAATAAACACTTTTCAAAAACAAGCTCCAAATCATGTTGAAATGCTGAAATAAACACTTTTCCATAAACAAGCTCTAAATCATGTTTGATGCACTCTGTAAGTACATTTTATTTCAGTACTGTTTAATCAGGATGATAGGAACACTGTGGACAGTTTTCAGCAAGTTGCAACATTGAAATACAGAAATAAACACTTTTCCAAAAACAAGCTCTGAATCATGTTGAAACACAGAAATAAGCACTTTTCAAAAACAAGCTCTAAATCATGTTGAAATAGAGAAATTTACACTTTTCCAAAAACAAGCTCCAAATCATGTTGAAATACAGAAATGAACACTTTTCCAAAAACAAGCTCTAAATCATGTTGAAATACAGAAATAGGCACTTTTCAAAAACAAGCTCCAAATCATGTTGAAATACAGAAATAAACACTTTTCCATAAACAAGCTCTAAATCATGTTTGATGCACTCTGTAAGTACATTTTATTTCAGTACTGTTTAATCAGGATGATAGGAACACTGTGGACAGTTTTCAGCAAGTTGCAACATTGAAATACAGAAATAAACACTTTTCCAAAAACAAGCTCTAAATCATGTTGAAACACAGAAATAAGCACTTTTCAAAAACAAGCTCCAAATCATGTTGAAATAGAGAAATTTACACTTTTCCAAAAACAAGCTCCAAATCATGTTGAAATACAGAAATGAACACTTTTCCATAAACAAGCTCCAAATCATGTTGAAATACAGAAATTAGCACTTTTCCAAAAACAAGCTCCAAATCATGTTGAAATACAGAAATAAGCACTTTTCAAAAACAAGCTCTAAATCATGTTGAAAAACAGAAAAAACAGTTTTCCATAAACAAGCTCTAAATCATGTTTGATGCACTCTGTAAGTACATTTTATTTCAGTACTGTTTAATCAGGATGATAGGAACACTGTGGACAGTTTTCAGCAAGTTGCAACATTGAAATACAGAAATAAACACTTTTCCAAAAACAAGCTCTAAATCATGTTGAAACACAGAAATAAGCACTTTTCAAAAACAAGCTCTAAATCATGTTGAAATAGAGAAATTTACACTTTTCCAAAAACAAGCTCCAAATCATGTTGAAATACAGAAATGAACACTTTTCCATAAACAAGCTCCAAATCATGTTGAAATACAGAAATTAGCACTTTTCCAAAAACAAGCTCCAAATCATGTTGAAATACAGAAATAAGCACTTTTCAAAAACAAGCTCTAAATCATGTTGAAAAACAGAAAAAACAGTTTTCCATAAACAAGCTCTAAATCATGTTGAAATACAGAAATAGGCACTTTTCAAAAACAAGCTCCAAATCATGTTGAAATACAGAAATAAACACTTTTCCATAAACAAGCTCTAAATCATGTTTGATGCACTCTGTAAGTACATTTTATTTCAGTACTGTTTAATCAGGATGATAGGAAAACTGTGGACAGTTTTCAGCAAGTTGCAACATTGAAATACAGAAATTAGCACTTTTCCAAAAACAAGCTCCAAATCATGTTGAAATACAGAAACAAGCACTTTTCAAAAACAAGCTCCAAATCATGTTGAAATACAGAAATAAACACTTTTCCATAAACAAGCTCTAAAAAATGTTTGATGCACTCTGTAAGTAAATTTTATTTCAGTACTGTTTAATCAGGATGGTAGGAACACTGTGGACAGTTTTCAGCAAGTTGCAACATTGAAATACAGAAATAAACACTTTTCCAAAAACAAGCTCTAAATCATGTTGAAAAACAGAAAAAACAGTTTTCCATAAACAAGCTCTAAATCATGTTGAAATACAGAAATAGGCACTTTTCAAAAACAAGCTCCAAATCATGTTGAAATACAGAAATAAACACTTTTCCATAAACAAGCTCTAAATCATGTTTGATGCACTCTGTAAGTACATTTTATTTCAGTACTGTTTAATCAGGATGATAGGAAAACTGTGGACAGTTTTCAGCAAGTTGCAACATTGAAATACAGAAATTAGCACTTTTCCAAAAACAAGCTCCAAATCATGTTGAAATACAGAAACAAGCACTTTTCAAAAACAAGCTCCAAATCATGTTGAAATACAGAAATAAACACTTTTCCATAAACAAGCTCTAAAAAATGTTTGATGCACTCTGTAAGTAAATTTTATTTCAGTACTGTTTAATCAGGATGGTAGGAACACTGTGGACAGTTTTCAGCAAGTTGCAACATTGAAATACAGAAATAAACACTTTTCCAAAAACAAGCTCTAAATCATGTTGAAAAACAGAATTTTTTTTTTTCCAAAAACAAGCTCTAAATCATGTTGAAACACAGAAATAAGCACTTTTCAAAAACAAGCTCCAAATCATGTTGAAATACAGAAATTTACACTTTTCCAAAAACAAGCTCCAAATCATGTTGAAATACAGAAATGAACACTTTTCAAAAACAAGCTCCAAATCATGTTGAAATACAGAAATAAATACTTTTCCATAAACAAGCTCTAAATCATGTTTGATGCACTCTGTAAGTACATTTTATTTCAGTACTGTTTAATCAGGATGATAGGAACACTGTGGACAGTTTTCAGCAAGTTGCAACATTGAAATACAGAAATAAACACTTTTCCAAAAACAAGCTCTAAATCATGTTGAAACACAGAAATAAGCAATTTTCAAAAACAAGCTCCAAATCATGTTGAAATAGAGAAATGAACACTTTTCCAAAAACAAGCTCCAAATCATGTTGAAATACAGAAATGAACACTTTTCCAAAAACAAGCTCCAAATCATGTTGAAATACAGAAATAAACACTTTTCCAAAAACAAGCTCTAAATCATGTTGAAAAACAGAAAAAACAGTTTTCCAAAAACAAGCTCTAAATCATGTTGAAATACAGAAATAGGCACTTTTCAAAAACAAGCTCCAAATCATGTTGAAATACAGAAATAAACACTTTTCCATAAACAAGCTCTAAATCATGTTGAAATACAGAAATAAACACTTTTCAAAAACAAGCTCCAAATCATGTTGAAATACAGAAATAAGCACTTTTCCATAAACAAGCTCTAAATCATGTTTGATGCACTCTGTAAGTAAATTTTATTTCAGTACTGTTTAATCAGGATGGTAGGAACACTGTGGACAGTTTTCAGCAAGTTGCAACATTGAAATACACAAATAAACACTTTTCCAAAAACAAGCTCTAAATCATGTTGAAAAACAGAAAAAACAGTTTTCCATAAACAAGCTCTAAATCATGTTGAAATACAGAAATAGGCACTTTTCAAAAACAAGCTCCAAATCATGTTGAAATACAGAAATAAACACTTTTCCATAAACAAGCTCTAAATCATGTTTGATGCACTCTGTAAGTACATTTTATTTCAGTACTGTTTAATCAGGATGATAGGAACACTGTGGACAGTTTTCAGCAAGTTGCAACATTGAAATACAGAAATAAACACTTTTCCAAAAACAAGCTCTAAATCATGTTGAAACACAGAAATAAGCACTTTTCAAAAACAAGCTCTAAATCATGTTGAAATAGAGAAATTTACACTTTTCCAAAAACAAGCTCCAAATCATGTTGAAATACAGAAATGAACACTTTTCCAAAAACAAGCTCCAAATCATGTTGAAATCCAGAAATAAACACTTTTCAAAAACAAGCTCCAAATCATCTTGAAATGCTGAAATAAACACTTTTCCATAAACAAGCTCTAAATCATGTTTGATGCACTCTGTAAGTACATTTTATTTCAGTACTGTTTAATCAGGATGATAGGAACACTGTGGACAGTTTTCAGCAAGTTGCAACATTGAAATACAGAAATAAACACTTTTCCAAAAACAAGCTCTGAATCATGTTGAAACACAGAAATAAGCACTTTTCAAAAACAAGCTCTAAATCATGTTGAAATAGAGAAATTTACACTTTTCCAAAAACAAGCTCCAAATCATGTTGAAATACAGAAATGAACACTTTTCCAAAAACAAGCTCTAAATCATGTTGAAATACAGAAATAGGCACTTTTCAAAAACAAGCTCCAAATCATGTTGAAATACAGAAATAAACACTTTTCCATAAACAAGCTCTAAATCATGTTTGATGCACTCTGTAAGTACATTTTATTTCAGTACTGTTTAATCAGGATGATAGGAACACTGTGGACAATTTTCAGCAAGTTGCAACATTGAAATACAGAAATAAACACTTTTCCAAAAACAAGCTCTAAATCATGTTGAAACACAGAAATAAGCACTTTTCAAAAACAAGCTCCAAATCATGTTGAAATAGAGAAATTTACACTTTTCCAAAAACAAGCTCCAAATCATGTTGAAATACAGAAATGAACACTTTTCCATAAACAAGCTCCAAATCATGTTGAAATACAGAAATTAGCACTTTTCCAAAAACAAGCTCCAAATCATGTTGAAATACAGAAATAAGCACTTTTCAAAAACAAGCTCTAAATCATGTTGAAAAACAGAAAAAACAGTTTTCCATAAACAAGCTCTAAATCATGTTGAAATACAGAAATAGGCACTTTTCAAAAACAAGCTCCAAATCATGTTGAAATACAGAAATAAACACTTTTCCATAAACAAGCTCTAAATCATGTTTGATGCACTCTGTAAGTACATTTTATTTCAGTACTGTTTAATCAGGATGATAGGAACACTGTGGACAGTTTTCAGCAAGTTGCAACATTGAAATACAGAAATAAACACTTTTCCAAAAACAAGCTCTAAATCATGTTGAAACACAGAAATAAGCACTTTTCAAAAACAAGCTCTAAATCATGTTGAAATAGAGAAATTTACACTTTTTCAAAAACAAGCTCCAAATCATGTTGAAATACAGAAATGAACACTTTTCCATAAACAAGCTCCAAATCATGTTGAAATACAGAAATTAGCACTTTTCCAAAAACAAGCTCCAAATCATGTTGAAATACAGAAATAAGCACTTTTCAAAAACAAGCTCTAAATCATGTTGAAAAACAGAAAAAACAGTTTTCCATAAACAAGCTCTAAATCATGTTGAAATACAGAAATAGGCACTTTTCAAAAACAAGCTCCAAATCATGTTGAAATACAGAAATAAACACTTTTCCATAAACAAGCTCTAAATCATGTTTGATGCACTCTGTAAGTACATTTTATTTCAGTACTGTTTAATCAGGATGATAGGAACACTGTGGACAGTTTTCAGCAAGTTGCAACATTGAAATACAGAAATTAGCACTTTTCCAAAAACAAGCTCCAAATCATGTTGAAATACAGAAACAAGCACTTTTCAAAAACAAGCTCCAAATCATGTTGAAATACAGAAATAAACACTTTTCCATAAACAAGCTCTAAAAAATGTTTGATGCACTCTGTAAGTAAATTTTATTTCAGTACTGTTTAATCAGGATGGTAGGAACACTGTGGACAGTTTTCAGCAAGTTGCAACATTGAAATACAGAAATAAACACTTTTCCAAAAACAAGCTCTAAATCATGTTGAAAAACAGAATTTTTTTTTTCTCCAAAAACAAGCTCTAAATCATGTTGAAACACAGAAATAAGCACTTTTCAAAAACAAGCTCCAAATCATGTTGAAATACAGAAATTTACACTTTTCCAAAAACAAGCTCCAAATCATGTTGAAATACAGAAATGAACACTTTTCAAAAACAAGCTCCAAATCATGTTGAAATACAGAAATAAATACTTTTCCATAAACAAGCTCTAAATCATGTTTGATGCACTCTGTAAGTACATTTTATTTCAGTACTGTTTAATCAGGATGATAGGAACACTGTGGACAGTTTTCAGCAAGTTGCAACATTGAAATACAGAAATAAACACTTTTCCAAAAACAAGCTCTAAATCATGTTGAAACACAGAAATAAGCAATTTTCAAAAACAAGCTCCAAATCATGTTGAAATAGAGAAATGAACACTTTTCCAAAAACAAGCTCCAAATCATGTTGAAATACAGAAATGAACACTTTTCCAAAAACAAGCTCCAAATCATGTTGAAATACAGAAATAAACACTTTTCAAAAACAAGCTCCAAATCATGTTGAAATACAGAAATAAACACTTTTCCATAAACAAGCTCTAAATCATGTTTGATGCACTCTGTAAGTAAATTTTATTTCAGTACTGTTTAATCAGGATGGTAGGAACACTGTGGACAGTTTTCAGCAAGTTGCAACATTGAAATACAGAAATAAACACTTTTCCAAAAACAAGCTCTAAATCATGTTGAAAAACAGAAAAAACAGTTTTCCATAAACAAGCTCTAAATCATGTTGAAATACAGAAATAGGCACTTTTCAAAAACAAGCTCCAAATCATGTTGAAATACAGAAATAAACACTTTTCCATAAACAAGCTCTAAATCATGTTTGATGCACTCTGTAAGTACATTTTATTTCAGTACTGTTTAATCAGGATGATAGGAACACTGTGGACAGTTTTCAGCAAGTTGCAACATTGAAATACAGAAATAAACACTTTTCCAAAAACAAGCTCTAAATCATGTTGAAACACAGAAATAAGCACTTTTCAAAAACAAGCTCTAAATCATGTTGAAATAGAGAAATTTACACTTTTCCAAAAACAAGCTCCAAATCATGTTGAAATACAGAAATGAACACTTTTCCAAAAACAAGCTCTAAATCATGTTGAAATACAGAAATAGGCACTTTTCAAAAACAAGCTCCAAATCATGTTGAAATACAGAAATAAACACTTTTCCATAAACAAGCTCTAAATCATGTTTGATGCACTCTGTAAGTACATTTTATTTCAGTACTGTTTAATCAGGATGATAGGAACACTGTGGACAGTTTTCAGCAAGTTGCAACATTGAAATACAGAAATAAACACTTTTCCAAAAACAAGCTCTAAATCATGTTGAAACACAGAAATAAGCACTTTTCAAAAACAAGCTCCAAATCATGTTGAAATAGAGAAATTTACACTTTTCCAAAAACAAGCTCCAAATCATGTTGAAATACAGAAATGAACACTTTTCCATAAACAAGCTCCAAATCATGTTGAAATACAGAAATGAACACTTTTCCAAAAACAAGCTCCAAATCATGTTGAAATACAGAAATAAACACTTTTCAAAAACAAGCTCCAAATCATGTTGAAATACAGAAATAAACACTTTTCCATAAACAAGCTCTAAATCATGTTTGATGCACTCTGTAAGTAAATTTTATTTCAGTACTGTTTAATCAGGATGGTATGAACACTGTGGACAGTTTTCAGCAAGTTGCAACATTGAAATACAGAAATAAACACTTTTCCAAAAACAAGCTCTAAATCATGTTGAAAAACAGAAAAAACAGTTTTCCATAAACAAGCTCTAAATCATGTTGAAATACAGAAATAGGCACTTTTCAAAAACAAGCTCCAAATCATGTTGAAATACAGAAATAAACACTTTTCCATAAACAAGCTCTAAATCATGTTTGATGCACTCTGTAAGTACATTTTATTTCAGTACTGTTTAATCAGGATGATAGGAACACTGTGGACAGTTTTCAGCAAGTTGCAACATTGAAATACAGAAATAAACACTTTTCCAAAAACAAGCTCTAAATCATGTTGAAACACAGAAATAAGCACTTTTCAAAAACAAGCTCTAAATCATGTTGAAATAGAGAAATTTACACTTTTCCAAAAACAAGCTCCAAATCATGTTGAAATACAGAAATGAACACTTTTCCAAAAACAAGCTCCAAATCATGTTGAAATCCAGAAATAAACACTTTTCAAAAACAAGCTCCAAATCATGTTGAAATTCTGAAATAAACACTTTTCCATAAACAAGCTCTAAATCATGTTTGATGCACTCTGTAAGTACATTTTATTTCAGTACTGTTTAATCAGGATGATAGGAACACTGTGGACAGTTTTCAGCAAGTTGCAACATTGAAATACAGAAATAAACACTTTTCCAAAAACAAGCTCTAAATCATGTTGTAACACAGAAATAAGCACTTTTCAAAAACAAGCTCTAAATCATGTTGAAATAGAGAAATTTACACTTTTCCAAAAACAAGCTCCAAATCATGTTGAAATACAGAAATGAACACTTTTCCAAAAACAAGCTCTAAATCATGTTGAAATACAGAAATAGGCACTTTTCAAAAACAAGCTCCAAATCATGTTGAAATACAGAAATAAACACTTTTCCATAAACAAGCTCTAAATCATGTTTGATGCACTCTGTAAGTACATTTTATTTCAGTACTGTTTAATCAGGATGATAGGAACACTGTGGACAGTTTTCAGCAAGTTGCAACATTGAAATACAGAAATAAACACTTTTCCAAAAACAAGCTCTAAATCATGTTGAAACACAGAAATAAGCACTTTTCAAAAACAAGCTCCAAATCATGTTGAAATAGAGAAATTTACACTTTTCCAAAAACAAGCTCCAAATCATGTTGAAATACAGAAATGAACACTTTTCCATAAACAAGCTCCAAATCATGTTGAAATACAGAAATGAACACTTTTCCAAAAACAAGCTCCAAATCATGTTGAAATACAGAAATAGGCACTTTTCAAAAACAAGCTCCAAATCATGTTGAAATACAGAAATAAACACTTTTCCATAAACAAGCTCTAAATCATGTTTGATGCACTCTGTAAGTACATTTTATTTCAGTACTGTTTAATCAGGATGATAGGAACACTGTGGACAGTTTTCAGCAAGTTGCAACATTGAAATACAGAAATAAACACTTTTCCAAAAACAAGCTCTAAATCATGTTGAAACACAGAAATAAGCACTTTTCAAAAACAAGCTCCAAATCATGTTGAAATAGAGAAATTTACACTTTTCCAAAAACAAGCTCCAAATCATGTTGAAATACAGAAATGAACACTTTTCCATAAACAAGCTCCAAATCATGTTGAAATACAGAAATGAACACTTTTCCAAAAACAAGCTCCAAATCATGTTGAAATACAGAAATAAACACTTTTCAAAAACAAGCTCCAAATCATGTTGAAATACAGAAATAAACACTTTTCCATAAACAAGCTCTAAATCATGTTTGATGCACTCTGTAAGTACATTTTATTTCAGTACTGTTTAATCAGGATGGTAGGAACACTGTGGACAGTTTTCAGCAAGTTGCAACATTGAAATACAGAAATAAACACTTTTCCAAAAACAAGCTCTAAATCATGTTGAAAAACAGAAAAAACAGTTTTCCATAAACAAGCTCTAAATCATGTTGAAATACAGAAATAGGCACTTTTCAAAAACAAGCTCCAAATCATGTTGAAATACAGAAATAAACACTTTTCCATAAACAAGCTCTAAATCATGTTTGATGCACTCTGTAAGTACATTTTATTTCAGTACTGTTTAATCAGGATGATAGGAACACTGTGGACAGTTTTCAGCAAGTTGCAACATTGAAATACAGAAATAAACACTTTTCCAAAAACAAGCTCTAAATCATGTTGAAACACAGAAATAAGCACTTTTCAAAAACAAGCTCTAAATCATGTTGAAATAGAGAAATTTACACTTTTCCAAAAACAAGCTCCAAATCATGTTGAAATACAGAAATGAACACTTTTCCAAAAACAAGCTCCAAATCATGTTGAAATCCAGAAATAAACACTTTTCAAAAACAAGCTCCAAATCATGTTGAAATTCTGAAATAAACACTTTTCCATAAACAAGCTCTAAATCATGTTTGATGCACTCTGTAAGTACATTTTATTTCAGTACTGTTTAATCAGGATGATAGGAACACTGTGGACAGTTTTCAGCAAGTTGCAACATTGAAATACAGAAATAAACACTTTTCCAAAAACAAGCTCTAAATCATGTTGTAACACAGAAATAAGCACTTTTCAAAAACAAGCTCTAAATCATGTTGAAATAGAGAAATTTACACTTTTCCAAAAACAAGCTCCAAATCATGTTGAAATACAGAAATGAACATTTTTCCAAAAACAAGCTCTAAATCATGTTGAAATACAGAAATAGGCACTTTTCAAAAACAAGCTCCAAATCATGTTGAAATACAGAAATAAACACTTTTCCATAAACAAGCTCTAAATCATGTTTGATGCACTCTGTAAGTACATTTTATTTCAGTACTGTTTAATCAGGATGATAGGAACACTGTGGACAGTTTTCAGCAAGTTGCAACATTGAAATACAGAAATAAACACTTTTCCAAAAACAAGCTCTAAATCATGTTGAAATAGAGAAATTTACACTTTTCCAAAAACAAGCTCCAAATCATGTTGAAATACAGAAATGAACACTTTTCCATAAACAAGCTCCAAATCATGTTGAAATACAGAAATTAGCACTTTTCCAAAAACAAGCTCCAAATCATGTTGAAATACAGAAATAAGCACTTTTCAAAAACAAGCTATAAATCATGTTGAAAAACAGAAAAAACAGTTTTCCATAAACAAGCTCTAAATCATGTTTGATGCACTCTGTAAGTACATTTTATTTCAGTACTGTTTAATCAGGATGATAGGAACACTGTGGACAGTTTTCAGCAAGTTGCAACATTGAAATACAGAAATAAACACTTTTCCAAAAACAAGCTCTAAATCATGTTGAAAACAGAAATGAACACTTTTCCATAAAAAAGCTCCAAATCATGTTGAAATACAGAAATAAGCACTTTTCAAAAACAAGCTCCAAATCATGTTGAAATACAGAAATAAACACTTTTCCATAAACAAGCTCTAAATCATGTTGAAATACAGAAATAAATACTTTTCCATAAACAAGCTCTAAATCATGTTTGATGCACTCTGTAAGTACATTTTATTTCAGTGCTGTTTAATCAGGATGATAGGAACACTGTGGACAGTTTTCAGCAAGTTGCAACATTGAAATACAGAAATAAACACTTTTCCAAAAACAAGCTCTAAATCATGTTGTAACACAGAAATAAGCACTTTTCAAAAACAAGCTCTAAATCATGTTGAAATAGAGAAATTTACACTTTTCCAAAAACAAGCTCCAAATCATGTTGAAATACAGAAATGAACACTTTTCCAAAAACAAGCTCTAAATCATGTTGAAATACAGAAATAGGCACTTTTCAAAAACAAGCTCCAAATCATGTTGAAATACAGAAATAAACACTTTTCCATAAACAAGCTCTAAATCATGTTTGATGCACTCTGTAAGTACATTTTATTTCAGTACTGTTTAATCAGGATGATAGGAACACTGTGGACAGTTTTCAGCAAGTTGCAACATTGAAATACAGAAATAAACACTTTTCCAAAAACAAGCTCTAAATCATGTTGAAATAGAGAAATTTACACTTTTCCAAAAACAAGCTCCAAATCATGTTGAAATACAGAAATGAACACTTTTCCATAAACAAGCTCCAAATCATGTTGAAATACAGAAATTAGCACTTTTCCAAAAACAAGCTCCAAATCATGTTGAAATACAGAAATAAGCACTTTTCAAAAACAAGCTATAAATCATGTTGAAAAACAGAAAAAACAGTTTTCCATAAACAAGCTCTAAATCATGTTGAAATACAGAAATAGGCACTTTTCAAAAACAAGCTCCAAATCATGTTGAAATACAGAAATAAACACTTTTCCATAAACAAGCTCTAAATCATGTTTGATGCACTCTGTAAGTACATTTTATTTCAGTACTGTTTAATCAGGATGATAGGAACACTGTGGACAGTTTTCAGCAAGTTGCAACATTGAAATACAGAAATAAACACTTTTCCAAAAACAAGCTCTAAATCATGTTGAAACACAGAAATAAGCACTTTTCAAAAACAAGCTCTAAATCATGTTGAAATAGAGAAATTTACACTTTTCCAAAAACAAGCTCCAAATCATGTTGAAATACAGAAATGAACACTTTTCCAAAAACAAGCTTTAAATCATGTTGAAATACAGAAATAGGCACTTTTCAAAAACAAGCTCCAAATCATGTTGAAATACAGAAATAAACACTTTTCCATAAACAAGCTCTAAATCATGTTTGATGCACTCTGTAAGTACATTTTATTTCAGTACTGTTTAATCAGGATGATAGGAACACTGTGGACAGTTTTCAGCAAGTTGCAACATTGAAATACAGAAATAAACACTTTTCCAAAAACAAGCTCTAAATCATGTTGAAAACAGAAATGAACACTTTTCCATAAAAAAGCTCCAAATCATGTTGAAATACAGAAATAAGCACTTTTCAAAAACAAGCTCCAAATCATGTTGAAATACAGAAATAAACACTTTTCCATAAACAAGCTCTAAATCATGTTGAAATACAGAAATAAATACTTTTCCATAAACAAGCTCTAAATCATGTTTGATGCACTCTGTAATTACATTTTATTTCAGTACTGTTTAATCAGGATGATAGGAACACTGTGGACAGTTTTCAGCAAGTTGCAACATTGAAATACAGAAATAAACACTTTTCCAAAAACAAGCTCTAAATCATGTTGAAACACAGAAATAAGCAATTTTCAAAAACAAGCTCCAAATCATGTTGAAATAGAGAAATGAACACTTTTCCAAAAACAAGCTCAAAATCATGTTGAAATACAGAAATGAACACTTTTCCAAAAACAAGCTCCAAATCATGTTGAAATACAGAAATAGACACTTTTCAAAAACAAGCTCCAAATCATGTTGAAATACAGAAATAAACACTTTTCCATAAACAAGCTCTAAATCATGTTTGATGCACTCTGTAAGTAAATTTTATTTCAGTACTGTTTAATCAGGATGGTAGGAACACTGTGGACAGTTTTCAGCAAGTTGCAACATTGAAATACAGAAATAAACACTTTTCCAAAAACAAGCTCTAAATCATGTTGAAAAACAGAAAAAACAGTTTTCCATAAACAAGCTCTAAATCATGTTGAAATACAGAAATAGGCACTTTTCAAAAACAAGCTCCAAATCATGTTGAAATACAGAAATAAACACTTTTCCATAAACAAGCTCTAAATCATGTTTGATGCACTCTGTAAGTACATTTTATTTCAGTACTGTTTAATCAGGATGATAGGAACACTGTGGACAGTTTTCAGCAAGTTGCAACATTGAAATACAGAAATAAACACTTTTCCAAAAACAAGCTCTAAATCATGTTGAAACACAGAAATAAGCACTTTTCAAAAACAAGCTCTAAATCATGTTGAAATAGAGAAATTTACACTTTTCCAAAAACAAGCTCCAAATCATGTTGAAATACAGAAATGAACACTTTTCCAAAAACAAGCTCCAAATCATGTTGAAATCCAGAAATAAACACTTTTCAAAAACAAGCTCCAAATCATGTTGAAATGCTGAAATAAACACTTTTCCATAAACAAGCTCTAAATCATGTTTGATGCACTCTGTAAGTACATTTTATTTCAGTACTGTTTAATCAGGATGATAGGAACACTGTGGACAGTTTTCAGCAAGTTGCAACATTGAAATACAGAAATAAACACTTTTCCAAAAACAAGCTCTAAATCATGTTGAAACACAGAAATAAGCACTTTTCAAAAACAAGCTCTAAATCATGTTGAAATAGAGAAATTTACACTTTTCCAAAAACAAGCTCCAAATCATGTTGAAATACAGAAATGAACACTTTTCCAAAAACAAGCTCTAAATCATGTTGAAATACAGAAATAGGCACTTTTCAAAAACAAGCTCCAAATCATGTTGAAATACAGAAATAAACAATTTTCCATAAACAAGCTCTAAATCATGTTTGATGCACTCTGTAAGTACATTTTATTTCAGTACTGTTTAATCAGGATGATAGGAACACTGTGGACAGTTTTCAGCAAGTTGCAACATTGAAATACAGAAATAAACACTTTTCCAAAAACAAGCTCTAAATCATGTTGAAACACAGAAATAAGCACTTTTCAAAAACAAGCTCCAAATCATGTTGAAATAGAGAAATTTACACTTTTCCAAAAACAAGCTCCAAATCATGTTGAAATACAGAAATGAACACTTTTCCATAAACAAGCTCCAAATCATGTTGAAATACAGAAATTAGCACTTTTCCAAAAACAAGCTCCAAATCATGTTGAAATACAGAAATAAGCACTTTTCAAAAACAAGCTATAAATCATGTTGAATAACAGAAAAAACAGTTTTCCATAAACAAGCTCTAAATCATGTTTGATGCACTCTGTAAATAAATTTTATTTCAGTACTGTTTAATCAGGATGATAGGAACACTGTGGACAGTTTTCAGCAAGTTGCAACATTGAAATACAGAAATTTACACTTTTCCAAAAACAAGCTCCAAATCATGTTGAAATACAGAAATGAACACTTTTCCAAAAACAAGCTCTAAATCATGTTGAAATACAGAAATAGGCACTTTTCAAAAACAAGCTCCAAATCATGTTGAAATACAGAAATAAACACTTTTCCATAAACAAGCTCTAAATCATGTTTGATGCACTCTGTAAGTACATTTTATTTCAGTACTGTTTAATCAGGATGATAGGAACACTGTGGACAGTTTTCAGCAAGTTGCAACATTGAAATACAGAAATAAACACTTTTCCAAAAACAAGCTCCAAATCATGTTGAAATAGAGAAATTTACACTTTTCCAAAAACAAGCTCCAAATCATGTTGAAATACAGAAATGAACACTTTTCCAAAAACAAGCTCCAAATGTTGAAATACAGAAATGAACACATTTCCAAAAACAAGCTCCAAATCATGTTGAAATACAGAAATAAACACTTTTCAAAAACAAGCTCCAAATCATGTTGAAATACAGAAATAAACACTTTTCCATAAACAAGCTCTAAATCATGTTTGATGCACTCTGTAAGTACATTTTATTTCAGTACTGTTTAATCAGGATAATAGGAACACTGTGGACAGTTTTCAGCAAGTTGCAACATTGAAATACAGAAATAAACACTTTTCCAAAAACAAGCTCTAAATCATGTTGAAAAACAGAAAAAACAGTTTTCCATAAAAAAGCTCCAAATCATGTTGAAATACAGAAATGAACACTTTTCCAAAAACAAGCTCCAAATCATGTTGAAATACAGAAATAAGCACTTTTCAAAAACAAGCTCCAAATCATGTTGAAATACAGAAATAAACACTTTTCCATAAACAAGCACTAAATCATCTTGAAAAACAGAAAAAACAGTTTTCCATAAACAAGCTCTAAATCATGTTGAAACACAGAAATAAGCACTTTTCAAAAACAAGCTCCAAATCATGTTGAAATAGAGAAATTTACACTTTTCCAAAAACAAGCTCCAAATCATGTTGAAATACAGAAATGAACACTTTTCCAAAAACAAGCTCCAAATCATGTTGAAATACAGAAATGAACACATTTCCAAAAACAAGCTCCAAATCATGTTGAAATACAGAAATAAACACTTTTCAAAAACAAGCTCCAAATCATGTTGAAATACAGAAATAAACACTTTTCCAAAAACAAGCTCTAAATCATGTTGAAAAACAGAAAAAACAGTTTTCCATAAAAAAGCTCCAAATCATATTGAAATACAGAAATGAACACTTTTCCAAAAACAAGCTCCAAATCATGTTGAAATACAGAAATAAGCACTTTTCAAAAACAAGCTCCAAATCATGTTGAAATACAGAAATAAACACTTTTCCATAAACAAGCTCTAAATCATGTTGAAATACAGAAATAGGCACTTTTCAAAAACAAGCTCCAAATCATTTTGAAATACAGAAATGAACACTTTTCCATAAACAAGCTCTAAATCATGTTTGATGCACTCTGTAAGTACATTTTATTTCAGTACTGTTTAATCAGGATGATAGGAACACTGTGGACAGTTTTCAGCAAGTTGCAACATTGAAATACAGAAATAAACACTTTTCCAAAAACAAGCTCTAAATCATGTTGAAACACAGAAATAAGCACTTTTCAAAAACAAGCTCCAAATCATGTTGAAATAGAGAAATTTACACTTTTCCAAAAACAAGCTCCAAATCATGTTGAAATACAGAAATGAACACTTTTCCATAAAAAAGCTCCAAATCATGTTGAAATACAGAAATGAACACTTTTCCAAAAACAAGCTCCAAATCATGTTGAAATACAGAAATAAGCACTTTTCAAAAACAAGCTCCAAATCATGTTGAAATACAGAAATAAACACTTTTCCATAAACAAGCTCTAAATCATGTTGAAATACAGAAATAGGCACTTTTCAAAAACAAGCTCCAAATCATGTTGAAATACAGAAATAAACACTTTTCCATAAACAAGCTCTAAATCATGTTTGATGCACTCTGTAAGAACATTTTATTTCAGAACTGTTTAATCAGGATAATAGGAACACTGTGGACAGTTTTCAGCAATTTGCAACATTGAAATACAGAAATAAACACTTTTCCAAAAACAAGCTCTAAATCATGTTGAAAAACAGACAAAACAGTTTTCCATAAAAAAGCTCAAAATCATGTTGAAATACAGAAATGAACACTTTTCCAAAAACAAGCTCCAAATCATGTTGAAATACAGAAATAAGCACTTTTCAAAAACAAGCTCCAAATCATGTTGAAATACAGAAATAAACACTTTTCCATAAACAAGCTCTGAATCATGTTTGATGCACTCTGTAAATAAATTTTATTTCAGTACTGTTTAATCAGGATGATAGGAACACTGTGGACAGTTTTCAGCAAGTTGCAACATTGAAATACAGAAATAAACACTTTTCCAAAAACAAGCTCTAAATCATGTTGAAAAACAGAAAAAACAGTTTTCCATAAACAAGCTCTAAATCATGTTGAAATACAGAAATAGGCACTTTTCAAAAACAAGCTCCAAATCATGTTGAAATACAGAAATAAACACTTTTCCATAAACAAGCTCTAAATCATGTTTGATGCACTCTGTAAGTACATTTTATTTCAGTACTGTTTAATCAGGATGATAGGAACACTGTGGACAGTTTTCAGCAAGTTGCAACATTGAAATACAGAAATAAACACTTTTCCAAAAACAAGCTCTAAATCATGTTGAAACACAGAAATAAGCACTTTTCAAAAACAAGCTCTAAATCATGTTGAAATAGAGAAATTTACACTTTTCCAAAAACAAGCTCCAAATCATGTTGAAATACAGAAATGAACACTTTTCCAAAAACAAGCTCCAAATCATGTTGAAATCCAGAAATAAACACTTTTCAAAAACAAGCTCCAAATCATGTTGAAATGCTGAAATAAACACTTTTCCATAAACAAGCTCTAAATCATGTTTGATGCACTCTGTAAGTACATTTTATTTCAGTACTGTTTAATCAGGATGATAGGAACACTGTGGACAGTTTTCAGCAAGTTGCAACATTGAAATACAGAAATAAACACTTTTCCAAAAACAAGCTCTAAATCATGTTGAAACACAGAAATAAGCACTTTTCAAAAACAAGCTCTAAATCATGTTGAAATAGAGAAATTTACACTTTTCCAAAAACAAGCTCCAAATCATGTTGAAATACAGAAATGAACACTTTTCCAAAAACAAGCTCTAAATCATGTTGAAATACAGAAATAGGCACTTTTCAAAAACAAGCTCCAAATCATGTTGAAATACAGAAATAAACAATTTTCCATAAACAAGCTCTAAATCATGTTTGATGCACTCTGTAAGTACATTTTATTTCAGTACTGTTTAATCAGGATGATAGGAACACTGTGGACAGTTTTCAGCAAGTTGCAACATTGAAATACAGAAATAAACACTTTTCCAAAAACAAGCTCTAAATCATGTTGAAACACAGAAATAAGCACTTTTCAAAAACAAGCTCCAAATCATGTTGAAATAGAGAAATTTACACTTTTCCAAAAACAAGCTCCAAATCATGTTGAAATACAGAAATGAACACTTTTCCATAAACAAGCTCCAAATCATGTTGAAATACAGAAATTAGCACTTTTCCAAAAACAAGCTCCAAATCATGTTGAAATACAGAAATAAGCACTTTTCAAAAACAAGCTATAAATCATGTTGAATAACAGAAAAAACAGTTTTCCATAAACAAGCTCTAAATCATGTTTGATGCACTCTGTAAATAAATTTTATTTCAGTACTGTTTAATCAGGATGATAGGAACACTGTGGACAGTTTTCAGCAAGTTGCAACATTGAAATACAGAAATTTACACTTTTCCAAAAACAAGCTCCAAATCATGTTGAAATACAGAAATGAACACTTTTCCAAAAACAAGCTCTAAATCATGTTGAAATACAGAAATAGGCACTTTTCAAAAACAAGCTCCAAATCATGTTGAAATACAGAAATAAACACTTTTCCATAAACAAGCTCTAAATCATGTTTGATGCACTCTGTAAGTACATTTTATTTCAGTACTGTTTAATCAGGATGATAGGAACACTGTGGACAGTTTTCAGCAAGTTGCAACATTGAAATACAGAAATAAACACTTTTCCAAAAACAAGCTCCAAATCATGTTGAAATAGAGAAATTTACACTTTTCCAAAAACAAGCTCCAAATCATGTTGAAAAACAGAAAAAACAGTTTTCCATAAAAAAGCTCCAAATCATGTTGAAATACAGAAATGAACACTTTTCCAAAAACAAGCTCCAAATCATGTTGAAATACAGAAATAAGCACTTTTCAAAAACAAGCTCCAAATCATGTTGAAATACAGAAATAAACACTTTTCCATAAACAAGCACTAAATCATGTTGAAAAACAGAAAAAACAGTTTTCCATAAACAAGCTCTAAATCATGTTGAAACACAGAAATAAGCACTTTTCAAAAACAAGCTCCAAATCATGTTGAAATAGAGAAATTTACACTTTTCCAAAAACAAGCTCCAAATCATGTTGAAATACAGAAATGAACACTTTTCCAAAAACAAGCTCCAAATCATGTTGAAATACAGAAATGAACACATTTCCAAAAACAAGCTCCAAATCATGTTGAAATACAGAAATGAACACTTTTTCAAAAACAAGCTCCAAATCATGTTGAAATACAGAAATAAACACTTTTCCAAAAACAAGCTCTAAATCATGTTGAAAAACAGAAAAAACAGTTTTCCATAAAAAAGCTCCAAATCATATTGAAATACAGAAATGAACACTTTTCCAAAAACAAGCTCCAAATCATGTTGAAATACAGAAATAAGCACTTTTCAAAAACAAGCTCCAAATCATGTTGAAATACAGAAATAAACACTTTTCCATAAACAAGCTCTAAATCATGTTGAAATACAGAAATAGGCACTTTTCAAAAACAAGCTCCAAATCATTTTGAAATACAGAAATGAACACTTTTCCATAAACAAGCTCTAAATCATGTTTGATGCACTCTGTAAGTACATTTTATTTCAGTACTGTTTAATCAGGATGATAGGAACACTGTGGACAGTTTTCAGCAAGTTGCAACATTGAAATACAGAAATAAACACTTTTCCAAAAACAAGCTCCAAATCATGTTGAAATAGAGAAATTTACACTTTTCCAAAAACAAGCTCCAAATCATGTTGAAAAACAGAAAAAACAGTTTTCCATAAAAAAGCTCCAAATCATGTTGAAATACAGAAATGAACACTTTTCCAAAAACAAGCTCCAAATCATGTTGAAATACAGAAATAAGCACTTTTCAAAAACAAGCTCCAAATCATGTTGAAATACAGAAATAAACACTTTTCCATAAACAAGCACTAAATCATGTTGAAAAACAGAAAAAACAGTTTTCCATAAACAAGCTCTAAATCATGTTGAAACACAGAAATAAGCACTTTTCAAAAACAAGCTCCAAATCATGTTGAAATAGAGAAATTTACACTTTTCCAAAAACAAGCTCCAAATCATGTTGAAATACAGAAATGAACACTTTTCCAAAAACAAGCTCCAAATCATGTTGAAATACAGAAATGAACACATTTCCAAAAACAAGCTCCAAATCATGTTGAAATACAGAAATGAACACATTTCCAAAAACAAGCTCCAAATCATGTTGAAATACAGAAATAAACACTTTTCAAAAACAAGCTCCAAATCATGTTGAAATACAGAAATAAACACTTTTCCAAAAACAAGCTCTAAATCATGTTGAAAAACAGAAAAAACAGTTTTCCATAAACAAGCTCTAAATCATGTTGAAACACAGAAATAAGCACTTTTCAAAAACAAGCTCCAAATCATGTTGAAATAGAGAAATTTACACTTTTCCAAAAACAAGCTCCAAATCATGTTGAAATACAGAAATGAACACTTTTCCAAAAACAAGCTCCAAATCATGTTGAAATACAGAAATGAACACTTTTCCAAAAACAAGCTCTAAATCATGTTGAAATACAGAAATAGGCACTTTTCAAAAACAAGCTCCAAATCATGTTGAAATACAGAAATAAACAATTTTCCATAAACAAGCTCTAAATCATGTTTGATGCACTCTGTAAGTACATTTTATTTCAGTACTGTTTAATCAGGATGATAGGAACACTGTGGACAGTTTTCAGCAAGTTGCAACATTGAAATACAGAAATAAACACTTTTCCAAAAACAAGCTCTAAATCATGTTGAAACACAGAAATAAGCACTTTTCAAAAACAAGCTCCAAATCATGTTGAAATAGAGAAATTTACACTTTTCCAAAAACAAGCTCCAAATCATGTTGAAATACAGAAATGAACACTTTTCCATAAACAAGCTCCAAATCATGTTGAAATACAGAAATTAGCACTTTTCCAAAAACAAGCTCCAAATCATGTTGAAATACAGAAATAAGCACTTTTCAAAAACAAGCTATAAATCATGTTGAATAACAGAAAAAACAGTTTTCCATAAACAAGCTCTAAATCATGTTTGATGCACTCTGTAAATAAATTTTATTTCAGTACTGTTTAATCAGGATGATAGGAACACTGTGGACAGTTTTCAGCAAGTTGCAACATTGAAATACAGAAATTTACACTTTTCCAAAAACAAGCTCCAAATCATGTTGAAATACAGAAATGAACACTTTTCCAAAAACAAGCTCTAAATCATGTTGAAATACAGAAATAGGCACTTTTCAAAAACAAGCTCCAAATCATGTTGAAATACAGAAATAAACACTTTTCCATTAACAAGCTCTAAATCATGTTTGATGCACTCTGTAAGTACATTTTATTTCAGTACTGTTTAATCAGGATGATAGGAACACTGTGGACAGTTTTCAGCAAGTTGCAACATTGAAATACAGAAATAAACACTTTTCCAAAAACAAGCTCCAAATCATGTTGAAATAGAGAAATTTACACTTTTCCAAAAACAAGCTCCAAATCATGTTGAAATACAGAAATGAACACTTTTCCAAAAACAAGCTCCAAATGTTGAAATACAGAAATGAACACATTTCCAAAAACAAGCTCCAAATCATGTTGAAATACAGAAATAAACACGTTTCAAAAACAAGCTCCAAATCATGTTGAAATACAGAAATAAACACTTTTCCATAAACAAGCTCTAAATCATGTTTGATGCACTCTGTAAGTACATTTTATTTCAGTACTGTTTAATCAGGATAATAGGAACACTGTGGACAGTTTTCAGCAAGTTGCAACATTGAAATACAGAAATAAACACTTTTCCAAAAACAAGCTCTAAATCATGTTGAAAAACAGAAAAAACAGTTTTCCATAAAAAAGCTCCAAATCATGTTGAAATACAGAAATGAACACTTTTCCAAAAACAAGCTCCAAATCATGTTGAAATACAGAAATAAGCACTTTTCAAAAACAAGCTCCAAATCATGTTGAAATACAGAAATAAACACTTTTCCATAAACAAGCACTAAATCATCTTGAAAAACAGAAAAAACAGTTTTCCATAAACAAGCTCTAAATCATGTTGAAACACAGAAATAAGCACTTTTCAAAAACAAGCTCCAAATCATGTTGAAATAGAGAAATTTACACTTTTCCAAAAACAAGCTCCAAATCATGTTGAAATACAGAAATGAACACTTTTCCAAAAACAAGCTCCAAATCATGTTGAAATACAGAAATGAACACATTTCCAAAAACAAGCTCCAAATCATGTTGAAATACAGAAATAAACACTTTTCAAAAACAAGCTCCAAATCATGTTGAAATACAGAAATAAACACTTTTCCAAAAACAAGCTCTAAATCATGTTGAAAAACAGAAAAAACAGTTTTCCATAAAAAAGCTCCAAATCATATTGAAATACAGAAATGAACACTTTTCCAAAAACAAGCTCCAAATCATGTTGAAATACAGAAATAAGCACTTTTCAAAAACAAGCTCCAAATCATGTTGAAATACAGAAATAAACACTTTTCCATAAACAAGCTCTAAATCATGTTGAAATACAGAAATAGGCACTTTTCAAAAACAAGCTCCAAATCATTTTGAAATACAGAAATGAACACTTTTCCATAAACAAGCTCTAAATCATGTTTGATGCACTCTGTAAGTACATTTTATTTCAGTACTGTTTAATCAGGATGATAGGAACACTGTGGACAGTTTTCAGCAAGTTGCAACATTGAAATACAGAAATAAACACTTTTCCAAAAACAAGCTCTAAATCATGTTGAAACACAGAAATAAGCACTTTTCAAAAACAAGCTCCAAATCATGTTGAAATAGAGAAATTTACACTTTTCCAAAAACAAGCTCCAAATCATGTTGAAATACAGAAATGAACACTTTTCCATAAAAAAGCTCCAAATCATGTTGAAATACAGAAATGAACACTTTTCCAAAAACAAGCTCCAAATCATGTTGAAATACAGAAATAAGCACTTTTCAAAAACAAGCTCCAAATCATGTTGAAATACAGAAATAAACACTTTTCCATAAACAAGCTCTAAATCATGTTGAAATACAGAAATAGGCACTTTTCAAAAACAAGCTCCAAATCATGTTGAAATACAGAAATAAACACTTTTCCATAAACAAGCTCTAAATCATGTTTGATGCACTCTGTAAGAACATTTTATTTCAGAACTGTTTAATCAGGATAATAGGAACACTGTGGACAGTTTTCAGCAATTTGCAACATTGAAATACAGAAATAAACACTTTTCCAAAAACAAGCTCTAAATCATGTTGAAAAACAGACAAAACAGTTTTCCATAAAAAAGCTCAAAATCATGTTGAAATACAGAAATGAACACTTTTCCAAAAACAAGCTCCAAATCATGTTGAAATACAGAAATAAGCACTTTTCAAAAACAAGCTCCAAATCATGTTGAAATACAGAAATAAACACTTTTCCATAAACAAGCTCTGAATCATGTTTGATGCACTCTGTAAATAAATTTTATTTCAGTACTGTTTAATCAGGATGATAGGAACACTGTGGACAGTTTTCAGCAAGTTGCAACATTGAAATACAGAAATAAACACTTTTCCAAAAACAAGCTCTAAATCATGTTGAAAAACAGAAAAAACAGTTTTCCATAAACAAGCTCTAAATCATGTTGAAATACAGAAATAGGCACTTTTCAAAAACAAGCTCCAAATCATGTTGAAATACAGAAATAAACACTTTTCCATAAACAAGCTCTAAATCATGTTTGATGCACTCTGTAAGTACATTTTATTTCAGTACTGTTTAATCAGGATGATAGGAACACTGTGGACAGTTTTCAGCAAGTTGCAACATTGAAATACAGAAATAAACACTTTTCCAAAAACAAGCTCTAAATCATGTTGAAACACAGAAATAAGCACTTTTCAAAAACAAGCTCTAAATCATGTTGAAATAGAGAAATTTACACTTTTCCAAAAACAAGCTCCAAATCATGTTGAAATACAGAAATGAACACTTTTCCAAAAACAAGCTCTAAATCATGTTGAAATACAGAAATAGGCACTTTTCAAAAACAAGCTCCAAATCATGTTGAAATACAGAAATAAACAATTTTCCATAAACAAGCTCTAAATCATGTTTGATGCACTCTGTAAGTACATTTTATTTCAGTACTGTTTAATCAGGATGATAGGAACACTGTGGACAGTTTTCAGCAAGTTGCAACATTGAAATACAGAAATAAACACTTTTCCAAAAACAAGCTCTAAATCATGTTGAAACACAGAAATAAGCACTTTTCAAAAACAAGCTCCAAATCATGTTGAAATAGAGAAATTTACACTTTTCCAAAAACAAGCTCCAAATCATGTTGAAATACAGAAATGAACACTTTTCCATAAACAAGCTCCAAATCATGTTGAAATACAGAAATTAGCACTTTTCCAAAAACAAGCTCCAAATCATGTTGAAATACAGAAATAAGCACTTTTCAAAAACAAGCTATAAATCATGTTGAATAACAGAAAAAACAGTTTTCCATAAACAAGCTCTAAATCATGTTTGATGCACTCTGTAAATAAATTTTATTTCAGTACTGTTTAATCAGGATGATAGGAACACTGTGGACAGTTTTCAGCAAGTTGCAACATTGAAATACAGAAATTTACACTTTTCCAAAAACAAGCTCCAAATCATGTTGAAATACAGAAATGAACACTTTTCCAAAAACAAGCTCTAAATCATGTTGAAATACAGAAATAGGCACTTTTCAAAAACAAGCTCCAAATCATGTTGAAATACAGAAATAAACACTTTTCCATAAACAAGCTCTAAATCATGTTTGATGCACTCTGTAAGTACATTTTATTTCAGTACTGTTTAATCAGGATGATAGGAACACTGTGGACAGTTTTCAGCAAGTTGCAACATTGAAATACAGAAATAAACACTTTTCCAAAAACAAGCTCCAAATCATGTTGAAATAGAGAAATTTACACTTTTCCAAAAACAAGCTCCAAATCATGTTGAAAAACAGAAAAAACAGTTTTCCATAAAAAAGCTCCAAATCATGTTGAAATACAGAAATGAACACTTTTCCAAAAACAAGCTCCAAATCATGTTGAAATACAGAAATAAGCACTTTTCAAAAACAAGCTCCAAATCATGTTGAAATACAGAAATAAACACTTTTCCATAAACAAGCACTAAATCATGTTGAAAAACAGAAAAAACAGTTTTCCATAAACAAGCTCTAAATCATGTTGAAACACAGAAATAAGCACTTTTCAAAAACAAGCTCCAAATCATGTTGAAATAGAGAAATTTACACTTTTCCAAAAACAAGCTCCAAATCATGTTGAAATACAGAAATGAACACTTTTCCAAAAACAAGCTCCAAATCATGTTGAAATACAGAAATGAACACATTTCCAAAAACAAGCTCCAAATCATGTTGAAATACAGAAATGAACACTTTTTCAAAAACAAGCTCCAAATCATGTTGAAATACAGAAATAAACACTTTTCCAAAAACAAGCTCTAAATCATGTTGAAAAACAGAAAAAACAGTTTTCCATAAAAAAGCTCCAAATCATATTGAAATACAGAAATGAACACTTTTCCAAAAACAAGCTCCAAATCATGTTGAAATACAGAAATAAGCACTTTTCAAAAACAAGCTCCAAATCATGTTGAAATACAGAAATAAACACTTTTCCATAAACAAGCTCTAAATCATGTTGAAATACAGAAATAGGCACTTTTCAAAAACAAGCTCCAAATCATTTTGAAATACAGAAATGAACACTTTTCCATAAACAAGCTCTAAATCATGTTTGATGCACTCTGTAAGTACATTTTATTTCAGTACTGTTTAATCAGGATGATAGGAACACTGTGGACAGTTTTCAGCAAGTTGCAACATTGAAATACAGAAATAAACACTTTTCCAAAAACAAGCTCCAAATCATGTTGAAATAGAGAAATTTACACTTTTCCAAAAACAAGCTCCAAATCATGTTGAAAAACAGAAAAAACAGTTTTCCATAAAAAAGCTCCAAATCATGTTGAAATACAGAAATGAACACTTTTCCAAAAACAAGCTCCAAATCATGTTGAAATACAGAAATAAGCACTTTTCAAAAACAAGCTCCAAATCATGTTGAAATACAGAAATAAACACTTTTCCATAAACAAGCACTAAATCATGTTGAAAAACAGAAAAAACAGTTTTCCATAAACAAGCTCTAAATCATGTTGAAACACAGAAATAAGCACTTTTCAAAAACAAGCTCCAAATCATGTTGAAATAGAGAAATTTACACTTTTCCAAAAACAAGCTCCAAATCATGTTGAAATACAGAAATGAACACTTTTCCAAAAACAAGCTCCAAATCATGTTGAAATACAGAAATGAACACATTTCCAAAAACAAGCTCCAAATCATGTTGAAATACAGAAATAAGCACTTTTCAAAAACAAGCTCCAAATCATGTTGAAATACAGAAATAAACACTTTTCCATAAACAAGCACTAAATCATGTTGAAAAACAGAAAAAACAGTTTTCCATAAACAAGCTCTAAATCATGTTGAAACACAGAAATAAGCACTTTTCAAAAACAAGCTCCAAATCATGTTGAAATAGAGAAATTTACACTTTTCCAAAAACAAGCTCCAAATCATGTTGAAATACAGAAATGAACACTTTTCCAAAAACAAGCTCCAAATCATGTTGAAATACAGAAATGAACACATTTCCAAAAACAAGCTCCAAATCATGTTGAAATACAGAAATGAACACATTTCCAAAAACAAGCTCCAAATCATGTTGAAATACAGAAATAAACACTTTTCAAAAACAAGCTCCAAATCATGTTGAAATACAGAAATAAACACTTTTCCAAAAACAAGCTCTAAATCATGTTGAAAAACAGAAAAAACAGTTTTCCATAAAAAAGCTCCAAATCATATTGAAATACAGAAATGAACACTTTTCCAAAAACAAGCTCCAAATCATGTTGAAATACAGAAATAAGCACTTTTCAAAAACAAGCTCCAAATCATGTTGAAATACAGAAATAAACACTTTTCCATAAACAAGCTCTAAATCATGTTGAAATACAGAAATAGGCACTTTTCAAAAACAAGCTCCAAATCATTTTGAAATACAGAAATGAACACTTTTCCATAAACAAGCTCTAAATCATGTTTGATGCACTCTGTAAGTACATTTTAATTCAGTACTGTTTAATCAGGATGATAGGAACACTGTGGACAGTTTTCAGCAAGTTGCAGCATTGAAATACAGAAATAAACACTTTTCCAAAAACAAGCTCTAAATCATGTTGAAACACAGAAATAAGCACTTTTCAAAAACAAGCTCCAAATCATGTTGAAATAGAGAAATTTACACTTTTCCAAAAACAAGCTCCAAATCATGTTGAAATACAGAAATGAACACTTTTCCATAAAAAAGCTCCAAATCATGTTGAAATACAGAAATAAGCACTTTTCAAAAACAAGCTCCAAATCATGTTGAAATACAGAAATAAACACTTTTCCATAAACAAGCTCTAAATCATGTTGAAATACAGAAATAGGCACTTTTCAAAAACAAGCTCCAAATCATGTTGAAATACAGAAATAAACACTTTTCCATAAACAAGCTCTAAATCATGTTTGATGCACTCTGTAAGAACATTTTATTTCAGAACTGTTTAATCAGGATAATAGGAACACTGTGGACAGTTTTCAGCAAGTTGCAACATTGAAATACAGAAATAAACACTTTTCCAAAAACAAGCTCTAAATCATGTTGAAAAACAGACAAAACAGTTTTCCATAAAAAAGCTCCAAATCATGTTGAAATACAGAAATGAACACTTTTCCAAAAACAAGCTCCAAATCATGTTGAAATACAGAAATAAGCACTTTTCAAAAACAAGCTCCAAATCATGTTGAAATACAGAAATAAACACTTTTCCATAAACAAGCTCTGAATCATGTTTGATGCACTCTGTAAATAAATTTTATTTCAGTACTGTTTAATCAGGATGATAGGAACACTGTGGACAGTTTTCAGCAAGTTGCAACATTGAAATACATAAATTTACACTTTTCCAAAAACAAGCTCCAAATCATGTTGAAATACAGAAATGAACACTTTTCCAAAAACAAGCTCTAAATCATGTTGAAATACAGAAATAGGCACTTTTCAAAAACAAGCTCCAAATCATGTTGAAATACAGAAATAAACACTTTTCCATAAACAAGCTCTAAATCATGTTTGATGCACTCTGTAAGTACATTTTATTTCAGTACTGTTTAATCAGGATGATAGGAACACTGTGGACAGTTTTCAGCAAGTTGCAACATTGAAATACAGAAATAAACACTTTTCCAAAAACAAGCTCTAAATCATGTTGAAACACAGAAATAAGCACTTTTCAAAAACAAGCTCCAAATCATGTTGAAATAGAGAAATTTACACTTTTCCAAAAACAAGCTCCAAATCATGTTGAAATACAGAAATGAACACTTTTCCATAAAAAAGCTCCATATCATGTTGAAATACAGAAATGAACACTTTTCCAAAAACAAGCTCCAAATCATGTTGAAATACAGAAATAAGCACTTTTCAAAAACAAGCTCCAAATCATGTTGAAATACAGAAATAAACACTTTTCCATAAACAAGCTCTAAATCATGTTTGATGCACTCTGTAAATAAATTTTATTTCAGTACTGTTTAATCCGGATGATAGGAACACTGTGGACAGTTTTCAGCAAGTTTTAACGTTGAAATACAGAAATAAACACTTTTCCAAAAACAAGCTCTAAATCATGTTGAAAAACAGAAAAAACAGTTTTCCATAAACAAGCTCTAAATCATGTTGAAATACAGAAATAGGCACTTTTCAAAAACAAGCTCCAAATCATGTTGAAATACAGAAATAAACACTTTTCCATAAACAAGCTCTAAATCATGTTTGATGCACTCTGTAAGTACATTTTATTTCAGAACTGTTTAATCAGGATAATAGGAACACTGTGGACAGTTTTCAGCAAGTTGCAACATTGAAATACAGAAATAAACACTTTTCCAAAAACAAGCTCTAAATCATGTTGAAACACAGAAATAAGCACTTTTCAAAAACAAGCTCCAAATCATGTTGAAATAGAGAAATTTACACGTTTCCAAAAACAAGCTCCAAATCATGTTGAAATACAGAAATAAACACTTTTCCATAAACAAGCTCTAAATCATGTTTGATGCACTCTGTAAGTACATTTTATTTCAGAACTGTTTAATCAGGATAATAGGAACACTGTGGACAGTTTTCAGCAAGTTGCAACATTGAAATACAGAAATAAACACTTTTCCAAAAACAAGCTCTAAATCATGTTGAAACACAGAAATAAGCACTTTTCAAAAACAAGCTCCAAATCATGTTGAAATAGAGAAATTTACACTTTTCCAAAAACAAGCTCCAAATCATGTTGAAATACAGAAATAAACACTTTTCCATAAACAAGCTCTAAATCATGTTTGATGCACTCTGTAAGTACATTTTATTTCAGAACTGTTTAATCAGGATGATAGGAACACTGTGGACAGTTTTCAGCAAGTTGCAACATTGAAATACAGAAATAAACACTTTTCCAAAAACAAGCTCTAAATCATGTTGAAACACAGAAATAAGCACTTTTCAAAAACAAGCTCCAAATCATGTTGAAATACAGAAATGAACACTTTTCCAAAAACAAGCTCCAAATCATGTTGAAATACAGAAATGAACACTTTTCCAAAAACAAGCTCCAAATCATGTTGAAATACAGAAATAAACACTTTTCCATAAACAAGCTCTAAATCATGTTTGATGCACTCTGTAAGTACATTTTATTTCAGTACTGTTTAATCAGGATAATAGGAACACTGTGGACAGTTTTCAGCAAGTTGCAACATTGAAATACAGAAATAAACACTTTTCCAAAAACAAGCTCTAAATCATGTTGAAATACAGAAATAAACACTTTTCAAAAACAAGCTCCAAATCATGTTGGAATACAGAAATGTACACTTTTCCAAAAACAAGCTCTAAATCATGTTAAAAAACAGAAAAAATACTTTTCCATAATCAAGCTCCAAATCATGTTGAAATACAGAAATAAGCACTTTTCAAAAACAAGCTCCAAATCATGTTTGTAATATAGAAATAAACACTTTTCCATAAACAAGCTCTAAATCATGTTTGATGCACTCTGTAAGTAAATTTTATTCATGTACTGTTTAATCAGGATGGTAGGAACACTGTGGACAGTTTTCAGCAAGTTGCAACATTGAAATACAGAAATAAACACTTATCCAAAAACAAGCTCTAAATCATGTTGAAATACAGAAATAAACACTTTTCAAAAACAAGCTCCAAATCATGTTGGAATACAGAAATTAACACTTTTCCAAAAACAAGCTCCAAATCATGTTGAAATACAGAAATAAACACTTTTCAAATACAAGCTCCAAATCATGTTGAAATACAGAAATAAACACTTTTCAAAAACAAGCTCCAAATCATGTTGAAATACAGAAATAAACACTTTTCCATAAACAAGCTCTAAATCATGTTTGATGCACTCTGTAAGTACATTTTATTTCAGTACTGTTTAATCAGGATGATAGGAACACTGTGGACAGTTTTCAGCAAGTTGCAACATTGAAATACAGAAATAAACACTTTTCCAAAAACAAGCTCTAAATCATGTTGAAACACAGAAATAAGCACTTTTCAAAAACAAGCTCCAAATCATGTTGAAATAGAGAAATTTACACTTTTCCAAAAACAAGCTCCAAATCATGTTGAAATATAGAAATGAACACTTTTCCAAAAACAAGCTCCAAATCATGTTGAAATACAGAAATAAACACTTTTCCATAAACAAGCTCTAAATCATGTTTGATGCACTCTGTAAGTACATTTTATTTCAGTACTGTTTAATCAGGATGGTAGGAACACTGTGGACAGTTTTCAGCAAGTTGCAACATTGAAATACAGAAATGAACACTTTTCCAAAAACAAGCTCCAAATCATGATGAAATACAGAAATGAACACTTTTCCAAAAACAAGCTCCAAATCATGTTGAAATACAGAAATAAACACTTTTCCATAAACAAGCTCTAAATCATGTTTGATGCACTCTGTAAGTACATTTTATTTCAGTACTGTTTTATCAGGATGATAGGAACACTGTGGACAGTTTTCAGCAAGTTGCAACATTGAAATACAGAAATAAACACTTTTCCAAAAACAAGCTCTAAATCATGTTGAAACACAGAAATAAGCACTTTTCAAAAACAAGCTCCAAATCATGTTGAAATACAGAAATGAACACTTTTCCAAAAACAAGCTCCAAATCATGTTGAAATACAGAAATGAACACTTTTCCAAAAACAAGCTCCAAATCATGTTGAAATACAGAAATAAACACTTTTCCATAAACAAGCTCTAAATCATGTTTGATGCACTCTGTAAATAAATTTTATTTCAGTACTGTTTAATCAGGATGATAGGAACACTGTGGACAGTTTTCAGCAAGTTGCAACATTGAAATACATAAATTTACACTTTTCCAAAAACAAGCTCCAAATCATGTTGAAATACAGAAATGAACACTTTTCCAAAAACAAGCTCTAAATCATGTTGAAATACAGAAATAGGCACTTTTCAAAAACAAGCTCCAAATCATGTTGAAATACAGAAATAAACACTTTTCCATAAACAAGCTCTAAATCATGTTTGATGCACTCTGTAAGTACATTTTATTTCAGTACTGTTTAATCAGGATGATAGGAACACTGTGGACAGTTTTCAGCAAGTTGCAACATTGAAATACAGAAATAAACACTTTTCCAAAAACAAGCTCTAAATCATGTTGAAACACAGAAATAAGCACTTTTCAAAAACAAGCTCCAAATCATGTTGAAATAGAGAAATTTACACTTTTCCAAAAACAAGCTCCAAATCATGTTGAAATACAGAAATGAACACTTTTCCATAAAAAAGCTCCAAATCATGTTGAAATACAGAAATGAACACTTTTCCAAAAACAAGCTCCAAATCATGTTGAAATACAGAAATAAGCACTTTTCAAAAACAAGCTCCAAATCATGTTGAAATACAGAAATAAACACTTTTCCATAAACAAGCTCTAAATCATGTTTGATGCACTCTGTAAATAAATTTTATTTCAGTACTGTTTAATCCGGATGATAGGAACACTGTGGACAGTTTTCAGCAAGTTTTAACGTTGAAATACAGAAATAAACACTTTTCCAAAAACAAGCACTAAATCATGTTGAAAAACAGAAAAAACAGTTTTCCATAAACAAGCTCTAAATCATGTTGAAATACAGAAATTGGCACTTTTCAAAAACAAGCTCCAAATCATGTTGAAATACAGAAATAAACACTTTTCCATAAACAAGCTCTAAATCATGTTTGATGCACTCTGTAAGTACATTTTATTTCAGAACTGTTTAATCAGGATAATAGGAACACTGTGGACAGTTTTCAGCAAGTTGCAACATTGAAATACAGAAATAAACACTTTTCCAAAAACAAGCTCTAAATCATGTTGAAACACAGAAATAAGCACTTTTCAAAAACAAGCTCCAAATCATGTTGAAATAGAGAAATTTACACGTTTCCAAAAACAAGCTCCAAATCATGTTGAAATACAGAAATAAACACTTTTCCATAAACAAGCTCTAAATCATGTTTGATGCACTCTGTAAGTACATTTTATTTCAGAACTGTTTAATCAGGATAATAGGAACACTGTGGACAGTTTTCAGCAAGTTGCAACATTGAAATACAGAAATAAACACTTTTCCAAAAACAAGCTCTAAATCATGTAGAAACACAGAAATAAGCACTTTTCAAAAACAAGCTCCAAATCATGTTGAAATAGAGAAATTTACACTTTTCCAAAAACAAGCTCCAAATCATGTTGAAATACAGAAATAAACACTTTTCCATAAACAAGCTCTAAATCATGTTTGATGCACTCTGTAAGTACATTTTATTTCAGAACTGTTTAATCAGGATGATAGGAACACTGTGGACAGTTTTCAGCAAGTTGCAACATTGAAATACAGAAATAAACACTTTTCCAAAAACAAGCTCTAAATCATGTTGAAACACAGAAATAAGCACTTTTCAAAAACAAGCTCCAAATCATGTTGAAATACAGAAATGAACACTTTTCCAAAAACAAGCTCTAAATCATGTTGAAATACAGAAATGAACACTTTTCCAAAAACAAGCTCCAAATCATGTTGAAATACAGAAATAAACACTTTTCCATAAACAAGCTCTAAATCATGTTTGATGCACTCTGTAAGTACATTTTATTTCAGTACTGTTTAATCAGGATAATAGGAACACTGTGGACAGTTTTCAGCAAGTTGCAACATTGAAATACAGAAATAAACACTTTTCCAAAAACAAGCTCTAAATCATGTTGAAATACAGAAATAAACACTTTTCAAAAAAAAGCTCCAAATCATGTTGGAATACAGAAATGTACACTTTTCCAAAAACAAGCTCTAAATCATGTTAAAAAACAGAAAAAATACTTTTCCATAATCAAGCTCCAAATCATGTTGAAATACAGAAATAAGCACTTTTCAAAAACAAGCTCCAAATCATGTTTGTAATATAGAAATAAACACTTTTCCATAAACAAGCTCTAAATCATGTTTGATGCACTCTGTAAGTAAATTTTATTCATGTACTGTTTAATCAGGATGGTAGGAACACTGTGGACAGTTTTCAGCAAGTTGCAACATTGAAATACAGAAATAAACACTTATCCAAAAACAAGCTCTAAATCATGTTGAAATACAGAAATAAACACTTTTCAAAAACAAGCTCCAAATCATGTTGGAATACAGAAATTAACACTTTTCCAAAAACAAGCTCCAAATCATGTTGAAATAGAGAAATTTACACTTTTCCAAAAACAAGCTCCAAATCATGTTGAAATATAGAAATGAACACTTTTCCAAAAACAAGCTCCAAATCATGTTGAAATACAGAAATAAACACTTTTCCATAAACAAGCTCTAAATCATGTTTGATGCACTCTGTAAGTACATTTTATTTCAGTACTGTTTAATCAGGATGGTAGGAACACTGTGGACAGTTTTCAGCAAGTTGCAACATTGAAATACAGAAATGAACACTTTTCCAAAAACAAGCTCCAAATCATGATGAAATACAGAAATGAACACTTTTCCAAAAACAAGCTCCAAATCATGTTGAAATACAGAAATAAACACTTTTCCATAAACAAGCTCTAAATCATGTTGAAACACAGAAATAAGCACTTTTCAAAAACAAGCTCCAAATCATGTTGAAATAGAGAAATTTACACTTTTCCAAAAACAAGCTCCAAATCATGTTGAAATATAGAAATGAACACTTTTCCAAAAACAAGCTCCAAATCATGTTGAAATACAGAAATAAACACTTTTCCATAAACAAGCTCTAAATCATGTTTGATGCACTCTGTAAGTACATTTTATTTCAGTACTGTTTAATCAGGATGGTAGGAACACTGTGGACAGTTTTCAGCAAGTTGCAACATTGAAATACAGAAATGAACACTTTTCCAAAAACAAGCTCCAAATCATGATGAAATACAGAAATGAACACTTTTCCAAAAACAAGCTCCAAATCATGTTGAAATACAGAAATAAACACTTTTCCATAAACAAGCTCTAAATCATGTTTGATGCACTCTGTAAGTACATTTTATTTCAGTACTGTTTTATCAGGATGATAGGAACACTGTGGACAGTTTTCAGCAAGTTGCAACATTGAAATACAGAAATAAACACTTTTCCAAAAACAAGCTCTAAATCATGTTGAAACACAGAAATTTACACTTTTCCAAAAACAAGCTCCAAATCATGTTGAAATACAGAAATAAACACTTTTCCATAAACAAGCTCTAAATCATGTTTGATGCACTCTGTAAGTACATTTTATTTCAGAACTGTTTAATCAGGATGATAGGAACACTGTGGACAGTTTTCAGCAAGTTGCAACATTGAAATACAGAAATAAACACTTTTCCAAAAACAAGCTCTAAATCATGTTGAAACACAGAAATAAGCACTTTTCAAAAACAAGCTCCAAATCATGTTGAAATACAGAAATGAACACTTTTCCAAAAACAAGCTCCAAATCATGTTGAAATGCAGAAATGAACACTTTTCCAAAAACAAGCTCCAAATCATGTTGAAATACAGAAATAAACACTTTTCCATAAACAAGCTCTAAATCATGTTTGATGCACTCTGTAAGTACATTTTATTTCAGTACTGTTTAATCAGGATAATAGGAACACTGTGGACAGTTTTCAGCAAGTTGCAACATTGAAATACAGAAATAAACACTTTTCCAAAAACAAGCTCTAAATCATGTTGAAATACAGAAATAAACACTTTTCAAAAACAAGCTCCAAATCATGTTGGAATACAGAAATGTACACTTTTCCAAAAACAAGCTCTAAATCATGTTAAAAAACAGAAAAAATACTTTTCCATAAACAAGCTCCAAATCATGTTGAAATACAGAAATAAGCACTTTTCAAAAACAAGCTCCAAATCATGTTTGTAATATAGAAATAAACACTTTTCCATAAACAAGCTCTAAATCATGTTTGATGCACTCTGTAAGTAAATTTTATTCATGTACTGTTTAATCAGGATGGTAGGAACACTGTGGACAGTTTTCAGCAAGTTGCAACATTGAAATACAGAAATAAACACTTATCCAAAAACAAGCTCTAAATCATGTTGAAATACAGAAATAAACACTTTTCAAAAACAAGCTCCAAATCATGTTGGAATACAGAAATTAACACTTTTCCAAAAACAAGCTCCAAATCATGTTGAAATACAGAAATAAACACTTTTCAAATACAAGCTCCAAATCATGTTGAAATACAGAAATAAACACTTTTCAAAAACAAGCTCCAAATCATGTTGAAATACAGAAATAAACACTTTTCCATAAACAAGCTCTAAATCATGTTTGATGCACTCTGTAAGTACGTTTTATTTCAGTACTGTTTAATCAGGATGATAGGAACACTGTGGACAGTTTTCAGCAAGTTGCAACATTGAAATACAGAAATAAACACTTTTCCAAAAACAAGCTCTAAATCATGTTGAAACACAGAAATAAGCACTTTTCAAAAACAAGCTCCAAATCATGTTGAAATAGAGAAATTTACACTTTTCCAAAAACAAGCTCCAAATCATGTTGAAATATAGAAATGAACACTTTTCCAAAAACAAGCTCCAAATCATGTTGAAATACAGAAATAAACACTTTTCCATAAACAAGCTCTAAATCATGTTTGATGCACTCTGTAAGTACATTTTATTTCAGTACTGTTTAATCAGGATGGTAGGAACACTGTGGACAGTTTTCAGCAAGTTGCAACATTGAAATACAGAAATGAACACTTTTCCAAAAACAAGCTCCAAATCATGATGAAATACAGAAATGAACACTTTTCCAAAAACAAGCTCCAAATCATGTTGAAATACAGAAATAAACACTTTTCCATAAACAAGCTCTAAATCATGTTTGATGCACTCTGTAAGTACATTTTATTTCAGTACTGTTTAATCAGGATGGTAGGAACACTGTGGACAGTTTTCAGCAAGTTGCAACATTGAAATACAGAAATGAACACTTTTCCAAAAACAAGCTCCAAATCATGATGAAATACAGAAATGAACACTTTTCCAAAAACAAGCTCCAAATCATGTTGAAATACAGAAATAAACACTTTTCCATAAACAAGCTCTAAATCATGTTTGATGCACTCTGTAAGTACATTTTATTTCAGTACTGTTTTATCAGGATGATAGGAACACTGTGGACAGTTTTCAGCAAGTTGCAACATTGAAATACAGAAATAAACACTTTTCCAAAAACAAGCTCTAAATCATGTTGAAACACAGAAATTTACACTTTTCCAAAAACAAGCTCCAAATCATGTTGAAATACAGAAATAAACACTTTTCCATAAACAAGCTCTAAATCATGTTTGATGCACTCTGTAAGTACATTTTATTTCAGAACTGTTTAATCAGGATGATAGGAACACTGTGGACAGTTTTCAGCAAGTTGCAACATTGAAATACAGAAATAAACACTTTTCCAAAAACAAGCTCTAAATCATGTTGAAACACAGAAATAAGCACTTTTCAAAAACAAGCTCCAAATCATGTTGAAATACAGAAATGAACACTTTTCCAAAAACAAGCTCCAAATCATGTTGAAATGCAGAAATGAACACTTTTCCAAAAACAAGCTCCAAATCATGTTGAAATACAGAAATAAACACTTTTCCATAAACAAGCTCTAAATCATGTTTGATGCACTCTGTAAGTACATTTTATTTCAGTACTGTTTAATCAGGATAATAGGAACACTGTGGACAGTTTTCAGCAAGTTGCAACATTGAAATACAGAAATAAACACTTTTCCAAAAACAAGCTCTAAATCATGTTGAAATACAGAAATAAACACTTTTCAAAAACAAGCTCCAAATCATGTTGGAATACAGAAATGTACACTTTTCCAAAAACAAGCTCTAAATCATGTTAAAAAACAGAAAAAATACTTTTCCATAAACAAGCTCCAAATCATGTTGAAATACAGAAATAAGCACTTTTCAAAAACAAGCTCCAAATCATGTTTGTAATATAGAAATAAACACTTTTCCATAAACAAGCTCTAAATCATGTTTGATGCACTCTGTAAGTAAATTTTATTCATGTACTGTTTAATCAGGATGGTAGGAACACTGTGGACAGTTTTCAGCAAGTTGCAACATTGAAATACAGAAATAAACACTTATCCAAAAACAAGCTCTAAATCATGTTGAAATACAGAAATAAACACTTTTCAAAAACAAGCTCCAAATCATGTTGGAATACAGAAATTAACACTTTTCCAAAAACAAGCTCCAAATCATGTTGAAATACAGAAATAAACACTTTTCAAATACAAGCTCCAAATCATGTTGAAATACAGAAATAAACACTTTTCAAAAACAAGCTCCAAATCATGTTGAAATACAGAAATAAACACTTTTCCATAAACAAGCTCTAAATCATGTTTGATGCACTCTGTAAGTACATTTTATTTCAGTACTGTTTAATCAGGATGATAGGAACACTGTGGACAGTTTTCAGCAAGTTGCAACATTGAAATACAGAAATAAACACTTTTCCAAAAACAAGCTCTAAATCATGTTGAAACACAGAAATAAGCACTTTTCAAAAACAAGCTCCAAATCATGTTGAAATAGAGAAATTTACACTTTTCCAAAAACAAGCTCCAAATCATGTTGAAATATAGAAATGAACACTTTTCCAAAAACAAGCTCCAAATCATGTTGAAATACAGAAATAAACACTTTTCCATAAACAAGCTCTAAATCATGTTTGATGCACTCTGTAAGTACATTTTATTTCAGTACTGTTTAATCAGGATGGTAGGAACACTGTGGACAGTTTTCAGCAAGTTGCAACATTGAAATACAGAAATGAACACTTTTCCAAAAACAAGCTCCAAATCATGATGAAATACAGAAATGAACACTTTTCCAAAAACAAGCTCCAAATCATGTTGAAATACAGAAATAAACACTTTTCCATAAACAAGCTCTAAATCATGTTTGATGCACTCTGTAAGTACATTTTATTTCAGTACTGTTTTATCAGGATGATAGGAACACTGTGGACAGTTTTCAGCAAGTTGCAACATTGAAATACAGAAATAAACACTTTTCCAAAAACAAGCTCTAAATCATGTTGAAACACAGAAATTTACACTTTTCCAAAAACAAGCTCCAAATCATGTTGAAATACAGAAATAAACACTTTTCCATAAACAAGCTCTAAATCATGTTTGATGCACTCTGTAAGTACATTTTATTTCAGAACTGTTTAATCAGGATGATAGGAACACTGTGGACAGTTTTCAGCAAGTTGCAACATTGAAATACAGAAATAAACACTTTTCCAAAAACAAGCTCTAAATCATGTTGAAACACAGAAATAAGCACTTTTCAAAAACAAGCTCCAAATCATGTTGAAATACAGAAATGAACACTTTTCCAAAAACAAGCTCCAAATCATGTTGAAATGCAGAAATGAACACTTTTCCAAAAACAAGCTCCAAATCATGTTGAAATACAGAAATAAACACTTTTCCATAAACAAGCTCTAAATCATGTTTGATGCACTCTGTAAGTACATTTTATTTCAGTACTGTTTAATCAGGATAATAGGAACACTGTGGACAGTTTTCAGCAAGTTGCAACATTGAAATACAGAAATAAACACTTTTCCAAAAACAAGCTCTAAATCATGTTGAAATACAGAAATAAACACGTTTCAAAAACAAGCTCCAAATCATGTTGGAATACAGAAATGTACACTTTTCCAAAAACAAGCTCTAAATCATGTTAAAAAACAGAAAAAATACTTTTCCATAAACAAGCTCCAAATCATGTTGAAATACAGAAATAAGCACTTTTCAAAAACAAGCTCCAAATCATGTTTGTAATATAGAAATAAACACTTTTCCATAAACAAGCTCTAAATCATGTTTGATGCACTCTGTAAGTAAATTTTATTCATGTACTGTTTAATCAGGATGGTAGGAACACTGTGGACAGTTTTCAGCAAGTTGCAACATTGAAATACAGAAATAAACACTTATCCAAAAACAAGCTCTAAATCATGTTGAAATACAGAAATAAACACTTTTCAAAAACAAGCTCCAAATCATGTTGGAATACAGAAATTAACACTTTTCCAAAAACAAGCTCCAAATCATGTTGAAATACAGAAATAAACACTTTTCAAATACAAGCTCCAAATCATGTTGAAATACAGAAATAAACACTTTTCAAAAACAAGCTCCAAATCATGTTGAAATACAGAAATAAACACTTTTCCATAAACAAGCTCTAAATCATGTTTGATGCACTCTGTAAGTACATTTTATTTCAGTACTGTTTAATCAGGATGATAGGAACACTGTGGACAGTTTTCAGCAAGTTGCAACATTGAAATACAGAAATAAACACTTTTCCAAAAACAAGCTCTAAATCATGTTGAAACACAGAAATAAGCACTTTTCAAAAACAAGCTCCAAATCATGTTGAAATAGAGAAATTTACACTTTTCCAAAAACAAGCTCCAAATCATGTTGAAATATAGAAATGAACACTTTTCCAAAAACAAGCTCCAAATCATGTTGAAATACAGAAATAAACACTTTTCCATAAACAAGCTCTAAATCATGTTTGATGCACTCTGTAAGTACATTTTATTTCAGTACTGTTTAATCAGGATGGTAGGAACACTGTGGACAGTTTTCAGCAAGTTGCAACATTGAAATACAGAAATGAACACTTTTCCAAAAACAAGCTCCAAATCATGATGAAATACAGAAATGAACACTTTTCCAAAAACAAGCTCCAAATCATGTTGAAATACAGAAATAAACACTTTTCCATAAACAAGCTCTAAATCATGTTTGATGCACTCTGTAAGTACATTTTATTTCAGTACTGTTTTATCAGGATGATAGGAACACTGTGGACAGTTTTCAGCAAGTTGCAACATTGAAATACAGAAATAAACACTTTTCCAAAAACAAGCTCTAAATCATGTTGAAACACAGAAATAAGCACTTTTCAAAAACAAGCTCCAAAACATGTTGAAATAGAGAAATGAACACTTTTCCAAAAACAAGCTCCAAATCATGTTGAAATACAGAAATGAACACTTTTCCAAAAACAAGCTCCAAATCATGTTGAAATACAGAAATGAACACTTTTCCAAAAACAAGCTCCAAATCATGTTGAAATACAGAAATAAGCACTTCTCAAAAACAAGCTCCAAATCATGTTGAAATACAGAAATAAACACTTTTCCATAAACAAGCTCTAAATCATGTTTGATGCACTCTGTAAGTAAATTTTATTTCAGTACTGTTTAATCAGGATGGTAGGAACACTGTGGACAGTTTTCAGCAAGTTGCAACATTGAAATACAGAAATAAACACTTATCCAAAAACAAGCTCTAAATCATGTTGAAATACAGAAATAAACACTTTTCAAAAACAAGCTCCAAATCATGTTGGAATACAGAAATTAACACTTTTCCAAAAACAAGCTCCAAATCATGTTGAAATACAGAAATGAACACTTTTCCAAAAACAAGCTCCAAATCATGTTGAAATACAGAAATAAACACTTTTCCATAAACAAGCTCTAAATCATGTTTGATGCACTCTGTAAGTAAATTTTATTTCAGTACTGTTTAATCAGGATGGTAGGAACACTGTGGACAGTTTTCAGCAAGTTGCAACATTGAAATACAGAAATAAACACTTTTCCAAAAACAAGCTCTAAATCATGTTGAAAAACAGAAAAAACAGTTTTCCACAAACAAGCTCTAAATCATGTTGAAATACAAAAATAAGCACTTTTCAAAAACAAGCTCCAAATCATTTTGAAATACAGAAATGAACACTTTTCCATAAACAAGCTCTAAATCATGTTGAAACACAGAAATAAGCACTTTTCAAAAACAAGCTCCAAATCATGTTGAAATAGAGAAATTTACACTTTTCCAAAAACAAGCTCCAAATCATGTTGAAATACAGAAATGAACACTTTTCCAAAAACAAGCTCCAAATCATGTTGAAACACAGAAATAAGCACTTTTCAAAAACAAGCTCCAAATCATGTTGAAATACAGAAATAAACACTTTTCCATAAACAAGCTCTAAATAATGTTTGATGCACTCTGTAAGTAAATTTTATTTCAGTACTGTTTAATCAGGATGGTAGGAACACTGTGGACAGTTTTCAGCAAGTTGCAACATTGAAATACAGAAATAAACACTTTTCCAAAAACAAGCTCTAAATCATGTTGAAAAACAGAAAAAACAGTTTTCCACAAACAAGCTCTAAATCACATATGTCAGAGTCAAGGCCCGCGGGCCACATCCGGCCCGCGAGAAGGTTTTTTACGGCCCCTGGGATGATCTTGATTTATTATTAGAACCGGCCCGCAGACCGCAGCAAGCCGGCAGCCCGCAGATCTTTTACACGCACCAATACTACATTTCCCACAATGCAACGGTGACGCACCGAGCAGTAGGCTGCTTCATTTCAATATTTATTGGCACAGCAGTCGTCAGCATCACAGTAAAATTAACTTTCAGATACCCATCAAAAATGGCAAAACGGAAGGTGGACACTGAGAACCGGGGGTTTCAAACAAGGTGGGAGTCGGAGTATATGTTCACGGAGGTAGCTGGAAAACCTGTGTGTCTTCTGTGTGGAGAAAGTGTGGCGGTACTGAAAGAGTATAATCTGAGACGACATTATGAAACGAAACACGCGGACAAAAACAAGAATATGGACATGGAACAAAGGCTACAAAAGGCAGAGGAATTAAAACGAGGCCTCAAATCTCGACAGGCTCTGTTCAAAAAAGCCAAATCACAAGGCCAGGCTGCTGTCAAGGCCAGTTTTATTTTGGCAGAAGAGATCGCTAAATCAGCCCGGCCATTTACGGAGGGGGATTTCATCAAAAACTGCATGATTAAAGTTTGTGACGAAGTTTGCCCAGAAAAAAGGCAACTCTTTTTAAATGTGAGTCTGAGCAGAAACACCATTGCCGAGAGAGTAGACCAGTTGTCCATCAATCTAAAAGAGCAGCTTGTGAAAAAGGGAAAAGATTTCATTGCATATTCCTTGGCTGTGGATGAGAGCACCGACATTTCTGACATTGCCCAGTTGTCAATTTTCATCCGCGGAGTGGACTCCAGCCTAAGCGTGACAGAGGAGTTTTTGGCTTTACGTCCTATGCATGGCACAACTACGGGGCATGATTTGTATGAAGAGGTGTCAAGATGTGTAAATGAGATGGAGCTGCCTTGGGAAAAACTCGTGGGTTTGACAACCGACGGAGCACCTGCGATGTGTGGACACAGGAGCGGACTGGTGGCGAAGATACGGGAAAAGATGCAAGAGGAAAACGCGACAGGTGAGCTGACAGCTTATCATTGTATCATACACCAGGAAGCGTTGTGCGGTAAAGCCTTGAAAATGGAGCATGTAATGAGCATCATCACGCGCACAGTTAACTTTATCAGAGCCAAAGGTTTGAATCACCGCCAGTTCAAGGCATTTCTGACGGAGTTAGAAACGGAGCATGGTGATTTGCCTTATCACACAGAGGTGCGATGGCTAAGCCAGGGAAAGGTGCTTCAAAGATGTTTCGAGCTTCGTGAGGAGATTTGTCTGTTCTTGGACAGCAAAGGGAAAGACACAACACAACTCCGAGACGAAATGTTTCTGTGTGAAATGGCTTTTCTGTGTGACATTACGAGTCATCTGAATGCAATGAACTTGCAGCTGCAGGGTCGGGATCATGTCATCTCTGATATGTACAGTACAGTGAAGGCATTTAAAACCAAACTGACTCTGTGGGAGACGCAGATGCGGAAAGAAAATTTGAGCCACTTTCCCAGCTGCCAGACCATGAAAGAGAAGCTCTCTACCAGTGCGTTCCCGAGCGCACAGTTGGCTGATAAAATAGGTATGCTTGCCGCTGACTTTCGACGCCGATTTGCTGACTTTGAAGCACAAAAAAGCAGGTTGGAACTGCTCGGTAACCCATTTGCTGTTGACGTGGAAAGCTCACCACCAAACCTCCAAATGGAGTTGATTGACCTCCAATGCAATGATGCACTGAGGGCAAAATATGCGGCAGTGGGTGCTGCGGAGTTCGCCCGTTTCCTCCCCGACACAATGCCCCAGCTGCGCATCCAGGCTGCTCAAACGTTGTCTATGTTTGGCAGCACATACCTGTGTGAACAACTGTTTTCTTTGATGAACCTGAACAAAACATCACACAGAAGTCGACTTACTGCTGAACACCTCCACTCAATTCTGAGGATTTCCTCAGCTCAGAGCCTTACCCCGAACATTGATGAACTTGTGGAAAAGATGGGACACCACCAAGTATCACCCTCAACCTCAAACAAGTGAACATTACTGTGCAATCACATATTTAGAGTTTTTACTCAGTTCAAGTTTAAAAGTTAAAGTTTAATATTTGTTTTCACTGCATGTTACTTCTCCTTAAACAAAGTGTTGTTTTTGATTAATAGATTTTTGCACTTTATTTTATTGTATTTCAATCCAATTATATTTTAAAAATATTTCAGTTGAGTGGATGATAGAAAATTGCTATTATTGTTTTTTTCTTTGAAGTAAATTTAGCCCACTTTTGCTAAAATAGAAAATATAGGCTACTGATGGTGCCTTGAATACCGGTTTCTTTCATTTAATGTTCATGTTATGGGGATTTTTATATAAAGGAAATTTGTCTTTTGTGTCTGTTGAAAATTAAAGATTACTGACAGAGCCATAAGAAAATATTGCTTTATTTATCTGATCATATTGGAATATATTTGTTAGGTTTTCAGTAGGTTCAATTAGGTTCACTAGACTATATGCGTCATTTAAAAAATTTTCAATGAACATTCGAACAGTCCGGCCCTCGGCTTGTAGCTACATTTTTTATTTGGCCCTCCGTCCATTTGACTTTGACACCCCTGCTCTAAATCATGTTGAAATACAAAAATAAGCACTTTTCAAAAACAAGCTCCAAATCATTTTGAAATACAGAAATGAACACTTTTCCATAAACAAGCTCTAAATCATGTTGAAACACAGAAATAAGCACTTTTCAAAAACAAGCTCCAAATCATGTTGAAATAGAGAAATTTACACTTTTCAAAAACAAGCTCCAAATCATGTTGAAATACAGAAATGAACACTTTTCCAAAAACAAGCTCCAAATCATGTTGAAATACAGAAATGAACACTTTTCCAAAAACAAGCTCCAAATCATGTTGAAATACAGAAATAAGCACTTTTCAAAAACAAGCTCCAAATCATGTTGAAATACAGAAATAACACTTTTCCATAAACAAGCTCTAAATCATGTTTGATGCACTCTGTAAATACATTTTATTTCAGTACTGTTTAATCAGGATGATAGGAACACTGTGGACAGTTTTCAACAAGTTGCAACATTGAAATACAGAAATAAACACTTTTCCAAAAACAAGCTCTAAATCATGTTGAAACACAGAAATAAGCACTTTTCAAAAACAAGCTCCAAATCATGTTGAAATAGAGAAATTTAAAATTTTTCAAAAACAAGCTCCAAATCATGTTGAAATACAGAAATGAACACTTTTCCAAAAACAAGCTCCAAATCATGTTGAAATACAGAAATGAACACTTTTCCAAAAACAAGCTCCAAATCATGTTGAAATACAGAAATAAGCACTTTTCAAAAACAAGCTCCAAATCATGTTGAAATACAGAAATAAACACTTTTCCATAAACAAGCTCTAAATCATGTTTGATGCACTCTGTAAGTAAATTTTATTTCAGTACTGTTTAATCAGGATGGTAGGAACACTGTGGACAGTTTTCAGCAAGTTGCAACATTGAAATACAGAAATAAACACTTTTCCAAAAACAAGCTCTAAATCATGTTGAAACACAGAAATAAGCACTTTTCAAAAACAAGCTCCAAATCATGTTGAAATACAGAAATGAACACTTTTCCAAAAACAAGCTCCAAATCATGTTGAAATACAGAAATGAACACTTTTCCAAAAACAAGCTCTAAATCATGTTGAAAAACAGAAAAAACAGTTTTCCACAAACAAGCTATAAATCATGTTGAAATACAAAAATAAGCACTTTTCAAAAACAAGCTCCAAATCATTTTGAAATACAGAAATGAACACTTTTCCATGAACAAGCTCTAAATCATGTTGAAACACAGAAATAAGCACTTTTCAAAAACAAGCTCCAAATCATGTTGAAATAGAGAAATTTACACTTTTCCAAAAACAAGCTCCAAATCATGTTGAAATACAGAAATTAACACTTTTCCAAAAACAAGCTCCAAATCATGTTGAAATACAGAAATAAGCACTTTTCAAAAACAAGCTCCAAATCATGTTGAAATACAGAAATAAACACTTTTCCATAAACAAGCTCTAAATCATGTTTGATGCACTCTAAGTAAATTTTATTTCAGTACTGTTTAATCAGGATGGTAGGAACACTGTGGACAGTTTTCAGCAAGTTGCAACATTGAAATACAGAAATAAACACTTTTCCAAAAACAAGCTCTAAATCATGTTGAAACACAGAAATAAGCACTTTTCAAAAACAAGCTCCAAATCATGTTGAAATAGAGAAATTTACACTTTTCCAAAAACAAGCTCCAAATCATGTTGAAATACAGAAATGAACACTTTTCCAAAAACAAGCTCCAAATCATGTTGAAATACAGAAATGAACACTTTTCCAAAAACAAGCTCCAAATCATGTTGAAATACAGAAATAAGCACTTTTCAAAAACAAGCTCCAAATCATGTTGAAATACAGAAATAAACACTTTTCCATAAACAAGCTCTAAATCATGTTTGATGCACTCTGTAAGTAAATTTTATTTCAGTACTGTTTAATCAGGATGGTAGGAACACTGTGGACAGTTTTCAGCAAGTTGCAACATTGAAATACAGAAATAAACACTTTTCCAAAAACAAGCTCTAAATCATGTTGAAAAACAGAAAAAACAGTTTTCCACAAACAAGCTCTAAATCATGTTGAAATACAAAAATAAGCACTTTTCCATAAACAAGCTCTAAATCATGTTTGATGCACTCTGTAAGTAAATTTTATTTCAGTACTGTTTAATCAGGATGGTAGGAACACTGTGGACAGTTTTCAGCAAGTTGCAACATTGAAATACAGAAATAAACACTTTTCCAAAAACAAGCTCTAAATCATGTTGAAACACAGAAATAAGCACTTTTCAAAAACAAGCTCCAAATCATGTTGAAATAGAGAAATTTACACTTTTCCAAAAACAAGCTCCAAATCATGTTGAAATACAGAAATGAACACTTTTCCAAAAACAAGCTCCAAATCATGTTGAAATACAGAAATGAACACTTTTCCAAAAACAAGCTCTAAATCATGTTGAAAAACAGAAAAAACAGTTTTCCACAAACAAGCTATAAATCATCTTGGAATACAAAAATAAGCACTTTTCAAAAACAAGCTCCAAATCATTTTGAAATACAGAAATGAACACTTTTCCATAAACAAGCTCTAAATCATGTTGAAACACAGAAATAAGCACTTTTCAAAAACAAGCTCCAAATCATGTTGAAATAGAGAAATTTACACTTTTCCAAAAACAAGCTCCAAATCATGTTGAAATACAGAAATTAACACTTTTCCAAAAACAAGCTCCAAATCATGTTGAAATACAGAAATAAGCACTTTTCAAAAACAAGCTCCAAATCATGTTGAAATACAGAAATAAACACTTTTCCATAAACAAGCTCTAAATCATGTTTGATGCACTCTAAGTAAATTTTATTTCAGTACTGTTTAATCAGGATAGTAGGAACACTGTGGACAGTTTTCAGCAAGTTGCAACATTGAAATACAGAAATAAACACTTTTCCAAAAACAAGCTCTAAATCATGTTGAAACACAGAAATAAGCACTTTTCAAAAACAAGCTCCAAATCATGTTGAAATAGAGAAATTTACACTTTTCCAAAAACAAGCTCCAAATCATGTTGAAATACAGAAATGAACACTTTTCCAAAAACAAGCTCCAAATCATGTTGAAATACAGAAATGAACACTTTTCCAAAAACAAGCTCCAAATCATGTTGAAATACAGAAATAAGCACTTTTCAAAAACAAGCTCCAAATCATGTTGAAATACAGAAATAAACACTTTTCCATAAACAAGCTCTAAATCATGTTTGATGCACTCTGTAAGTAAATTTTATTTCAGTACTGTTTAATCAGGATGGTAGGAACACTGTGGACAGTTTTCAGCAAGTTGCAACATTGAAATACAGAAATAAACACTTTTCCAAAAACAAGCTCTAAATCATGTTGAAAAACAGAAAAAACAGTTTTCCACAAACAAGCTCTAAATCATGTTGAAACACAAAAATAAGCACTTTTCCATAAACAAGCTCTAAATCATGTTTGATGCACTCTGTAAGTAAATTTTATTTCAGTACTGTTTAATCAGGATGGTAGGAACACTGTGGACAGTTTTCAGCAAGTTGCAACATTGAAATACAGAAATAAACACTTTTCCAAAAACAAGCTCCAAATCATGTTGAAATATAGAAATAAGCACTTTTCAAAAACAAACTCCAAATCATGTTGAAATACAGAAATAAACACTTTTCCATAAACAAGCTCTAAATCATGTTTGATGCACTCTGTAAATACATTTTATTTCAGTACTGTTTAATCAGGATGGTAGGAACACTGTGGACAGTTTTCAGCAAGTTGCAACATTGAAATACAGAAATAAACACTTTTCCAAAAACAAGCTCTAAATCATGTTGAAAAACAGAAAAAACAGTTTTCCACAAACAAGCTCTAAATCATGTTGAAATACAAAAATAAGCACTTTTCAAAAACAAGCTCCAAATCATTTTGAAATACAGAAATAAACACTTTTCCATAAACAAGCTCTAAATCATGTTTGATGCACCCTGTAAGTAAATTTTTTTTCAGTACTGTTTTATCAGGATGATAGGAACACTGTGGACAGTTTTCAGCAAGTTGCAACATTGAAATACAGAAATAAACACTTTTCCAAAAACAAGCTCTAAATCATGTTGAAACACAGAAATAAGCACTTTTCAAAAACAAGCTCCAAATCATGTTGAAATAGAGAAATTTACACTTTTCCAAAAACAAGCTCCAAATCATGTTGAAATACAGAAATGAACACTTTTCCAAAAACAAGCTCCAAATCATGTTGAAATACAGAAATAAACACTTTTCCATAAACAAGCTCTAAATCATGTTTGATGCACTCTGTAAGTAAATTTTATTTCAGTACTGTTTATTCAGGATGGTAGGAACACTGTGGACAGTTTTCAGCAAGTTGCAACGTTGAAATACAGAAATAAACACTTTTCCAAAAACAAGCACTAAATCATGTTGAAAAACAGAAAAAAATGTTTTCCATAAACAAGTTCTAAATCATGTTGAAATACAGAAATAGGCACTTTTCAAAAACAAGCTCCAAATCATGTTGAAATACAGAAATGAACACTTTTCCAAAAACAAGCTCCAAATCTTGTTGAAATACAGAAATGAACACTTTTCCAAAAACAAGCTCCAAATCATGTTTGATGCACTCTGTAAGTAAATTTTATTTCAGTACTGTTTAATCAGGATGGTAGGAACACTGTGGACAGTTTTCAGCAAGTTGCAACATTGAAATACAGAAATAAACACTTTTCCAAAAACAAGCTCTAAATCATGTTGAAAAACAGAAAAAACAGTTTTCCATAAACAAGCTCTAAATCATGTTGAAATACAGAAATAGGCACTTTTCAAAAACAAGCTCCAAATCATGTTGAAATACAGAAATAAACACTTTTCCATAAACAAGCTCTAAATCATGTTTGATGCACTCTGTAAGTACATTTTATTTCAGTACTGTTTAATCAGGATGATAGGAACACTGTGGACAGTTTTCAGCAAGTTGCAACATTGAAATACAGAAATAAACACTTTTCCAAAAACAAGCTCTAATTCATGTTGAAACACAGAAATAAGCACTTTTCAAAAACAAGCTCCAAATCATGTTGAAATAGAGAAATTTACACTTTTCCAAAAACAAGCTCCAAATCATGTTGAAATACAGAAATGAACACTTTTCCAAAAACAAGCTCCAAATCATGTTGAAATACAGAAATGAACACTTTTCCATAAACAAGCTCTAAATCATGTTTGATGCACTCTGTAAGTAAATTTTATTTCAGTACTGTTTAATCAGGATGGTAAGAACACTGTGGACAGTTTTCAGCAAGTTGCAACATTGAAATACAGAAATAAACACTTTTCCAAAAACAAGCTCTAAATCATGTTGAAAAACAGAAAAAACTGTTTTCCATAAACAAGCTCTAAATCATGTTGAAATACAGAAATAGGCACTTTTCAAAAACAAGCTCCAAATCATGTTGAAATACAGAAATAAACACTTTTCCATAAACAAGCTCTAAATCATGTTTGATGCACCCTGTAAGTAAATTTTATTTCAGTACTGTTTTATCAGGATGATAGGAATACTGTGGACAGTTTTCAGCAAGTTGCAACATTGAAATACAGAAATAAACACTTTTCCAAAAACAAGCTCTAAATCATGTTGAAACACAGAAATAAGCACTTTTCAAAAACAAGCTCCAAATCCTGCTGAAATAGAGAAATTTACACTTTTCCAAAAACAAGCTCCAAATCATGTTGAAATACAGAAATAAACACTTTTCCATAAACAAGCTCTAAATCATGTTTGATGCACTCTGTAAGTACATTTTATTTCAGTACTGTTTAATCAGGATGGTAGGAACACTGTGGACAGTTTTCAGCAAGTTGCAACGTTGAAATACAGAAATAAAAACTTTTCCAAAAACAAGCACTAAATCATGTTGAAAAACAGAAAAAACTGTTTTCCATAAACAAGTTCTAAATCATGTTGAAATACAGAAATGAACACTTTTCCAAAAACAAGCTCCAAATCATGTTGAAATACAGAAATGAACACTTTTCCAAAAACAAGCTCCAAATCATGTTGAAATACAGAAATGAACACTTTTCCATAAACAAGCTCTAAATCATGTTTGATGCACTCTGTAAATAAATTTTATTTCAGTACTGTTTAATCAGGATGATAGAAACACTGTGGACAGTTTTCAGCAAGTTGCAACGTTGAAATACAGAAATAAACACTTTTCCAAAAACAAGCACTAAATCATGTTGAAAAACAGAAAAAACAGTTTTCCATAAACAAGCTCTAAATCATGTTGAAATACAGAAATAGGCACTTTTCAAAAACAAGCTCCAAATCATGTTGAAATACAGAAATAAACACTTTTCCATAAACAAGCTCTAAATCATGTTTGATGCACTCTGTAAGTACATTTTATTTCAGAACTGTTTAATCAGGATAATAGGAACACTGTGGACAGTTTTCAGCAAGTTGCAACATTGAAATACAGAAATAAACACTTTTCCAAAAACAAGCTCTAAATCATGTTGAAAAACAGAAAAAACAGTTTTCCATAAAAAAGCTCCAAATCATGTTGAAATACAGAAATGAACACTTTTCCAAAAACAAGCTCCAAATCATGTTGAAATACAGAAATAAGCACTTTTCAAAAACAAGCTCCAAATCATGTTGAAATACAGAAATAAACACTTTTCCATAAACAAGCTCTGAATCATGTTTGATGCACTCTGTAAATAAATTTTATTTCAGTACTGTTTAATCAGGATGATAGGAACACTGTGGACAGTTTTCAGCAAGTTGCAACATTGAAATACAGAAATTTACACTTTTCCAAAAACAAGCTCCAAATCATGTTGAAATACAGAAATGAACACTTTTCCAAAAACAAGCTCTAAATCATGTTGAAATACAGAAATAGGCACTTTTCAAAAACAAGCTCCAAATCATGTTGAAATACAGAAATAAACACTTTTCCATAAACAAGCTCTAAATCATGTTTGATGCACTCTGTAAGTACATTTTATTTCAGTACTGTTTAATCAGGATGATAGGAACACTGTGGACAGTTTTCAGCAAGTTGCAACATTGAAATACAGAAATAAACACTTTTCCAAAAACAAGCTCTAAATCATGTTGAAACACAGAAATAAGCACTTTTCAAAAACAAGCTCCAAATCATGTTGAAATAGAGAAATTTACACTTTTCCAAAAACAAGCTCCAAATCATGTTGAAATACAGAAATGAACACTTTTCCAAAAACAAGCTCCAAATCATGTTGAAATACAGAAATGAACACATTTCCAAAAACAAGCTCCAAATCATGTTGAAATACAGAAATAAACACTTTTCAAAAACAATCTCCAAATCATGTTGAAATACAGAAATAAACACTTTTCCATAAACAAGCTCTAAATCATGTTTGATGCACTCTGTAAGTACATTTTATTTCAGTACTGTTTAATCAGGATGATAGGAACACTGTGGACAGTTTTCAGCAAGTTGCAACATTGAAATACAGAAATAAACACTTTTCCAAAAACAAGCTCTAAATCATGTTGAAACAAAGAAATAAGCACTTTTCAAAAACAAGCTCCAAATCATGTTGAAATAGAGAAATTTACACTTTTCCAAAAACAAGCTCCAAATCATGTTGAAATACAGAAATGAACACTTTTCCATAAAAAAGCTCCAAATCATGTTGAAATACAGAAATGAACACTTTTCCAAAAACAAGCTCCAAATCATGTTGAAATACAGAAATAAGCACTTTTCAAAAACAAGCTCCAAATCATGTTGAAATACAGAAATAAACACTTTTCCATAAACAAGCTCTAAATCATGTTTGATGCACTCTGTAAATAAATTTTATTTCAGTACTGTTTAATCCGGATGATAGGAACACTGTGGACAGTTTTCAGCAAGTTTTAACGTTGAAATACAGAAATAAACACTTTTCCAAAAACAAGCACTAAATCATGTTGAAAAACAGAAAAAACTGTTTTCCATAAACAAGCTCTAAATCATGTTGAAATACAGAAATAGGCACTTTTCAAAAACAAGCTCCAAATCATGTTGAAATACAGAAATAAACACTTTTCCATAAACAAGCTCTAAATCATGTTTGATGCACTCTGTAAGTACATTTTATTTCAGAACTGTTTAATCAGGATAATAGGAACACTGTGGACAGTTTTCAGCAAGTTGCAACATTGAAATACAGAAATAAACACTTTTCCAAAAACAAGCTCTAAATCATGTTGAAACACAGAAATAAGCACTTTTCAAAAACAAGCTCCAAATCATGTTGAAATAGAGAAATTTACACTTTTCCAAAAACAAGCTCCAAATCATGTTGAAATACAGAAATAAACACTTTTCCATAAACAAGCTCTAAATCATGTTTGATGCACTCTGTAAGTACATTTTATTTCAGTACTGTTTAATCAGGATAATAGGAACACTGTGGACAGTTTTCAGCAAGTTGCAACATTGAAATACAGAAATAAACACTTTTCCAAAAACAAGCTCTAAATCATGTTGAAATACAGAAATAAACACTTTTCAAAAACAAGCTCCAAATCATGTTGGAATACAGAAATGTACACTTTTCCAAAAACAAGCTCTAAATCATGTTAAAAAACAGAAAAAATAGTTTTCCATAAACAAGCTCTAAATCATGTTGAAATACAGAAATAAGCACTTTTCAAAAACAAGCTCCAAATCATGTTTGTAATATAGAAATAAACACTTTTCCATAAACAAGCTCTAAATCATGTTTGATGCACTCTGTAAGTAAATTTTATTCATGTACTGTTTAATCAGGATGGTAGGAACACTGTGGACAGTTTTCAGCATGTTGCAACATTGAAATACAGAAATAAACACTTTTCCAAAAACAAGCTCTAAATCATGTTTGATGCACTCTGTAAGTAAATTTTATTTCAGTACTGTTTAATCAGGATGGTAGGAACACTGTGGACAGTTTTCAGCAAGTTGCAACATTGAAATACAGAAATAAACACTTATCCAAAAACAAGCTCTAAATCATGTTGAAATACAGAAATAAACACTTTTCAAAAACAAGCTCCAAATCATGTTGGAATACAGAAATTAACACTTTTCCAAAAACAAGCTCCAAATCATGTTGAAATACAGAAATAAACACTTTTCAAAAACAAGCTCCAAATCATGTTGAAATACAGAAATAAACACTTTTCCATAAACAAGCTCTAAATCATGTTTGATGCACTCTGTAAGTACATTTTATTTCAGTACTGTTTAATCAGGATGATAGGAACACTGTGGACAGTTTTCAGCAAGTTGCAACATTGAAATACAGAAATAAACACTTTTCCAAAAACAAGCTCTAAATCATGTTGAAACACAGAAATAAGCACTTTTCAAAAACAAGCTCCAAATCATGTTGAAATAGAGAAATTTACACTTTTCCAAAAACAAGCTCCAAATCATGTTGAAATACAGAAATGAACACTTTTCCAAAAACAAGCTCCAAATCATGATGAAATACAGAAATTAACACTTTTCCAAAAACAAGCTCCAAATCATTTTGAAATACAGAAATAAACACTTTTCAAAAACAAGCTCCAAATCATGTTGAAATACAGAAATAAACACTTTTCCATAAACAAGCTCTAAATCATGTTTGATGCACTCTGTAAATAAATTTTATTTCAGTACTGTTTAATCAGGATGATAGGAACACTGTGGACAGTTTTCAGCAAGTTGCAACGTTGAAATACAGAAATAAACACTTTTCCATAAACAAGCTCTAAATAATGTTGGATGCACTCTGTAAGTAAATTTTATTTCAGTACTGTTTAATCAGGATGGTAGGAACACTGTGGACAGTTTTCAGCAAGTTGCAACATTGAAATACAGAAATAAACACTTTTCCAAAAACAAGCTCTAAATCATGTTGAAACACAGAAATAAGCACTTTTCAAAAACAAGCTCCAAATCATGTTGAAATAGAGAAATTTACACTTTTCCAAAAACAAGCTCCAAATCATGTTGAAATACAGAAATGAACACTTTTCCAAAAACAAGCTCCAAATCATGATGAAATACAGAAATTAACACTTTTCCAAAAACAAGCTCCAAATCATTTTGAAATACAGAAATAAACACTTTTCAAAAACAAGCTCCAAATCATGTTGAAATACAGAAATAAACACTTTTCCATAAACAAGCTCTAAATCATGTTTGATGCACTCTGTAAATAAATTTTATTTCAGTACTGTTTAATCAGGATGATAGGAACACTGTGGACAGTTTTCAGCAAGTTGCAACATTGAAATACAGAAATAAACACTTTTCCAAAAACAAGCTCTAAATCATGTTGAAATACAAAAATAAGCACTTTTCAAAAACAAGCTCCAAATCATTTTGAAATATAGAAATGAACACTTTTCCACATACAAGCTCTAAATCATGTTGAAACACAGAAATAAGCACTTTTCAAAAACAAGCTCCAAATCATGTTGAAATAGAGAAATTTACACTTTTCCAAAAACAAGCTCCAAATCATGTTGAAATACAGAAATGAACACTTTTCCAAAAACAAGCTCCAAATCATGTTGAAATACAGAAATAAACACTTTTCCATAAACAAGCTCTAAATCATGTTTGATGCACTCTGTAAGTAAATTTTATTTCAGTACTGTTTAATCAGGATGGTAGGAACACTGTGGACAGTTTTCAGCAAGTTGCAACATTGAAATACAGAAATAAACACTTTTCCAAAAACAAGCTCTAAATCATGTTGAAACACAGAAATAAGCACTTTTCAAAATCAAGCTCCAAATCATGTTGAAATACAGAAATAAACACTTTTCCATAAACAAGCTCTAAATCATGTTTGATGCACTCTGTAAATAAATTTTATTTCAGTACTGTTTAATCAGGATGATAGGAACATTGTGGACAGTTTTCAGCAAGTTGCAACGTTGAAATACAGAAATAAACACTTTTCCAAAAACAAGCTCTAAATCATGTTGAAAAACAGAAAAAACAGTTTTCCACAAACAAGCTCTAAATCATGTTGAAATACAAAAATAAGCACTTTTCAAAAACAAGCTCCAAATCATTTTGAAATACAGAAATGAACACTTTTCCATAAACAAGCTCTAAATCATGTTGAAACACAGAAATAAGCACTTTTCAAAAACAAGCTCCAAATCATGTTGAAATAGAGAAATGAACACTTTTCCAAAAACAAGCTCCAAATCATGTTTGATGCACTCTGTAAGTACATTTTATTTCAGTACTGTTTTATCAGGATGATAGGAACACTGTGGACAGTTTTCAGCAAGTTGCAACATTGAAATACAGAAATAAACACTTTTCCAAAAACAAGCTCCAAATCATGTTGAAATAGAGAAATTTACACTTTTCCAAAAACAAGCTCCAAATCATGTTGAAATACAGAAATGAACACTTTTCCAAAAACAAGCTCCAAATCATGTTGAAATACAGAAATGAACACTTTTCCAAAAACAAGCTCCAAATCATGTTGAAATACAGAAATAAGCACTTTTCAAAAACAGGCTCCAAATCATGTTGAAATACAGAAATAAACACTTTTCCATAAACAAGCTCTAAATCATGTTTGATGCACTCTGTAAATAAATTTTATTTCAGTACTGTTTAATCAGGATGATAGGAACATTGTGGACAGTTTTCAGCAAGTTGCAACGTTGAAATACAGAAATAAACACTTTTCCAAAAACAAGCTCTAAATCATGTTGAAAAACAGAAATAAGCACTTTTCAAAAACAAGCTCCAAATCATGTTGAAATAGAGAAATGAACACTTTTCCAAAAACAAGCTCCAAATCATGTTTGATGCACTCTGTAAGTACATTTTATTTCAGTACTGTTTTATCAGGATGATAGGAACACTGTGGACAGTTTTCAGCAAGTTGCAACATTGAAATACAGAAATAAACACTTTTCCAAAAACAAGCTCCAAATCATGTTGAAATAGAGAAATTTACACTTTTCCAAAAACAAGCTCCAAATCATGTTGAAATACAGAAATGAACACTTTTCCAAAAACAAGCTCCAAATCATGTTGAAATACAGAAATGAACACTTTTCCAAAAACAAGCTCCAAATCATGTTGAAATACAGAAATAAGCACTTTTCAAAAACAGGCTCCAAATCATGTTGAAATACAGAAATAAACACTTTTCCATAAACAAGCTCTAAATCATGTTTGATGCACTCTGTAAATAAATTTTATTTCAGTACTGTTTAATCAGGATGATAGGAACATTGTGGACAGTTTTCAGCAAGTTGCAACGTTGAAATACAGAAATAAACACTTTTCCAAAAACAAGCTCTAAATCATGTTGAAAAACAGAAAAAACAGTTTTCCACAAACAAGCTCTAAATCATGTTGAAATACAAAAATAAGCACTTTTCAAAAACAAGCTCCAAATCATTTTGAAATACAGAAATGAACACTTTTCCATAAACAAGCTCTAAATCATGTTGAAACACAGAAATAAGCACTTTTCAAAAACAAGCTCCAAATCATGTTGAAATAGAGAAATGAACACTTTTCCAAAAACAAGCTCCAAATCATGTTTGATGCACTCTGTAAGTACATTTTATTTCAGTACTGTTTTATCAGGATGATAGGAACACTGTGGACAGTTTTCACCAAGTTGCAACATTGAAATACAGAAATAAACACTTTTCCAAAAACAAGCTCTAAATCATGTTGAAACACAGAAATAAGCACTTTTCAAAAACAAGCTCTAAATCATGTTGAAACACAGGAATAAGCACTTTTCAAAAACAAGCTCCAAATCATGTTGAAATAGAGAAATGAACACTTTTCCAAAAACAAGCTCCAAATCATGTTGAAATACAGAAATTAACACTTTTCCAAAAACAAGCTCCAAATCATGTTGAAATACAGAAATAAGCACTTTTCAAAAACAAGCTCCAAATCATGTTGAAATACAGAAATAAACACTTTTCCATAAACAAGCTCTAAATCATGTTTGATGCACTCTATAAATAAATTTTATTTCAGTACTGTTTAATCAGGATGATAGGAACACTGTGGACAGTTTTCAGCAAGTTGCAACGTTGAAATACAGAAATAAACACTTTTCCATAAACAAGCTCTAAATAATGTTGAAAAATAGAAAAAACAGTTTTCCACAAACAAGCTCTAAATCATGTTGAAATACAAAAATAAGCACTTTTCAAAAACAAGCTCCAAATCATTTTGAAATACAGAAATGAACACTTTTCCATAAACAAGCTCTAAATCATGTTGAAACACAGAAATAAGCACTTTTCAAAAACAAGCTCCAAATCATGTTGAAATAGAGAAATTTACACTTTTCCAAAAACAAGCTCCAAATCATGTTGAAATACAGAAATGAACACTTTTCCAAAAACAAGCTCCAAATCATGTTGAAATACAGAAATAAACACTTTTCCAAAAACAAGCTCTAAATCATGTTGAAACACAGAAATAAGCACTTTTCATAAACAAGCTCCAAATCATGTTGAAATAGAGAAATTTACACTTTTCCAAAAACAAGCTCCAAATCATGTTGAAATACAGAAATGAACACTTTTCCAAAAACAAGCTCCAAATCATGATGAAATACAGAAATTAACACTTTTCCAAAAACAAGCTCCAAATCATTTTGAAATACAGAAATAAACACTTTTCAAAAACAAGCTCCAAATCATGTTGAAATACAGAAATAAACACTTTTCCATAAACAAGCTCTAAATCATGTTTGATGCACTCTGTAAATAAATTTTATTTCAGTACTGTTTAATCAGGATGATAGGAACACTGTGGACAGTTTTCAGCAAGTTGCAACGTTGAAATACAGAAATAAACACTTTTCCATAAACAAGCTCTAAATAATGTTTGATGCACTCTGTAAGTAAATTTTATTTCAGTACTGTTTAATCAGGATGGTAGGAACACTGTGGACAGTTTTCAGCAAGTTGCAACATTGAAATACAGAAATAAACACTTTTCCAAAAACAAGCTCTAAATCATGTTGAAACACAGAAATAAGCACTTTTCAAAAACAAGCTCCAAATCATGTTGAAATAGAGAAATTTACACTTTTCCAAAAACAAGCTCCAAATCATGTTGAAATACAGAAATGAACACTTTTCCAAAAACAAGCTCCAAATCATGATGAAATACAGAAATTAACACTTTTCCAAAAACAAGCTCCAAATCATTTTGAAATACAGAAATAAACACTTTTCAAAAACAAGCTCCAAATCATGTTGAAATACAGAAATAAACACTTTTCCATAAACAAGCTCTAAATCATGTTTGATGCACTCTGTAAATAAATTTTATTTCAGTACTGTTTAATCAGGATGATAGGAACACTGTGGACAGTTTTCAGCAAGTTGCAACATTGAAATACAGAAATAAACACTTTTCCAAAAACAAGCTCTAAATCATGTTGAAATACAAAAATAAGCACTTTTCAAAAACAAGCTCCAAATCATTTTGAAATATAGAAATGAACACTTTTCCATATACAAGCTCTAAATCATGTTGAAACACAGAAATAAGCACTTTTCAAAAACAAGCTCCAAATCATGTTGAAATAGAGAAATTTACACTTTTCCAAAAACAAGCTCCAAATCATGTTGAAATACAGAAATGAACACTTTTCCATAAACAAGCTCTAAATCATGTTTGATGCACTCTGTAAATAAATTTTATTTCAGTACTGTTTAATCAGGATGATAGGAACATTGTGGACAGTTTTCAGCAAGTTGCAACGTTGAAATACAGAAATAAACACTTTTCCAAAAACAAGCTCTAAATCATGTTGAAAAACAGAAAAAACAGTTTTCCACAAACAAGCTCTAAATCATGTTGAAATACAAAAATAAGCACTTTTCAAAAACAAGCTCCAAATCATTTTGAAATACAGAAATGAACACTTTTCCATAAACAAGCTCTAAATCATGTTGAAACACAGAAATAAGCACTTTTCAAAAACAAGCTCCAAATCATGTTGAAATAGAGAAATGAACACTTTTCCAAAAACAAGCTCCAAATCATGTTTGATGCACTCTGTAAGTACATTTTATTTCAGTACTGTTTTATCAGGATGATAGGAACACTGTGGACAGTTTTCAGCAAGTTGCAACATTGAAATACAGAAATAAACACTTTTCCAAAAACAAGCTCCAAATCATGTTGAAATAGAGAAATTTACACTTTTCCAAAAACAAGCTCCAAATCATGTTGAAATACAGAAATGAACACTTTTCCAAAAACAAGCTCCAAATCATGTTGAAATACAGAAATGAACACTTTTCCAAAAACAAGCTCCAAATCATGTTGAAATACAGAAATAAGCACTTTTCAAAAACAGGCTCCAAATCATGTTGAAATACAGAAATAAACACTTTTCCATAAACAAGCTCTAAATCATGTTTGATGCACTCTGTAAATAAATTTTATTTCAGTACTGTTTAATCAGGATGATAGGAACATTGTGGACAGTTTTCAGCAAGTTGCAACGTTGAAATACAGAAATAAACACTTTTCCAAAAACAAGCTCTAAATCATGTTGAAAAACAGAAAAAACAGTTTTCCACAAACAAGCTCTAAATCATGTTGAAATACAAAAATAAGCACTTTTCAAAAACAAGCTCCAAATCATTTTGAAATACAGAAATGAACACTTTTCCATAAACAAGCTCTAAATCATGTTGAAACACAGAAATAAGCACTTTTCAAAAACAAGCTCCAAATCATGTTGAAATAGAGAAATGAACACTTTTCCAAAAACAAGCTCCAAATCATGTTTGATGCACTCTGTAAGTACATTTTATTTCAGTACTGTTTTATCAGGATGATAGGAACACTGTGGACAGTTTTCAGCAAGTTGCAACATTGAAATACAGAAATAAACACTTTTCCAAAAACAAGCTCTAAATCATGTTGAAACACAGAAATAAGCACTTTTCAAAAACAAGCTCTAAATCATGTTGAAACACAGGAATAAGCACTTTTCAAAAACAAGCTCCAAATCATGTTGAAATAGAGAAATGAACACTTTTCCAAAAACAAGCTCCAAATCATGTTGAAATACAGAAATTAACACTTTTCCAAAAACAAGCTCCAAATCATGTTGAAATACAGAAATAAGCACTTTTCAAAAACAAGCTCCAAATCATGTTGAAATACAGAAATAAACACTTTTCCATAAACAAGCTCTAAATCATGTTTGATGCACTCTATAAATAAATTTTACTTCAGTACTGTTTAATCAGGATGATAGGAACACTGTGGACAGTTTTCAGCAAGTTGCAACGTTGAAATACAGAAATAAACACTTTTCCATAAACAAGCTCTAAATAATGTTGAAAAATAGAAAAAACAGTTTTCCACAAACAAGCTCTAAATCATGTTGAAATACAAAAATAAGCACTTTTCAAAAACAAGCTCCAAATCATTTTGAAATACAGAAATGAACACTTTTCCATAAACAAGCTCTAAATCATGTTGAAACACAGAAATAAGCACTTTTCAAAAACAAGCTCCAAATCATGTTGAAATAGAGAAATTTACACTTTTCCAAAAACAAGCTCCAAATCATGTTGAAATACAGAAATGAACACTTTTCCAAAAACAAGCTCCAAATCATGTTGAAATACAGAAATAAGCACTTTTCAAAAACAAGCTCCAAATCATGTTGAAATAGAGAAATGAACACTTTTCCAAAAACAAGCTCCAAATCATGTTTGATGCACTCTGTAAGTACATTTTATTTCAGTACTGTTTTATCAGGATGATAGGAACACTGTGGACAGTTTTCAGCAAGTTGCAACATTGAAATACAGAAATAAACACTTTTCCAAAAACAAGCTCTAAATCATGTTGAAACACAGAAATAAGCACTTTTCAAAAACAAGCTCCAAATCATGTTGAAATAGAGAAATGAACACTTTTCCAAAAACAAGCTCCAAATCATGTTGAAATACAGAAATTAACACTTTTCCAAAAACAAGCTCCAAATCATGTTGAAATACAGAAATAAGCACTTTTCAAAAACAAGCTCCAAATCATGTTGAAATACAGAAATAAACACTTTTCCATAAACAAGCTCTAAATCATGTTTGATGCACTCTATAAATAAATTTTATTTCAGTACTGTTTAATCAGGATGATAGGAACACTGTGGACAGTTTTCAGCAAGTTGCAACGTTGAAATACAGAAATAAACACTTTTCCATAAACAAGCTCTAAATAATGTTTGATGCACTCTGTAAGTAAATTTTATTTCAGTACTGTTTAATCAGGATGGTAGGAACACTGTGGACAGTTTTCAGCAAGTTGCAACATTGAAATACAGAAATAAACACTTTTCCAAAAACAAGCTCTAAATCATGTTGAAAAACAGAAAAAACAGTTTTCCACAAACAAGCTCTAAATCATGTTGAAATACAAAAATAAGCACTTTTCAAAAACAAGCTCCAAATCATTTTGAAATACAGAAATGAACACTTTTCCATAAACAAGCTCTAAATCATGTTGAAACACAGAAATAAGCACTTTTCAAAAACAAGCTCCAAATCATGTTGAAATAGAGAAATTTACACTTTTCCAAAAACAAGCTCCAAATCATGTTGAAATACAGAAATAAGCACTTTTCAAAAACAAGCTCCAAATCATGTTGAAATACAGAAATAAACACTTTTCCATAAACAAGCTCTAAATAATGTTTGATGCACTCTGTAAGTAAATTTTATTTCAGTACTGTTTAATCAGGATGGTAGGAACACTGTGGACAGTTTTCAGCAAGTTGCAACATTGAAATACAGAAATAAACGCTTTTCCAAAAACAAGCTCTAAATCATGTTGAAAAACAGAAAAAACAGTTTTCCACAAACAAGCTCTAAATCATGTTGAAATACAAAAATAAGCACTTTTCAAAAACAAGCTCCAAATCATTTTGAAATACAGAAATGAACACTTTTCCATAAACAAGCTCTAAATCATGTTGAAACACAGAAATAAGCACTTTTCAAAAACAAGCTCCAAATCATCTTGAAATAGAGAAATTTACACTTTTCCAAAAACAAGCTCCAAATCATGTTGAAATACAGAAATGAACACTTTTCCAAAAACAAGCTCCAAATCATGTTGAAATACAGAAATAAGCACTTTTCAAAAACAAGCTCCAAATCATGTTGAAATACAGAAATAAACACTTTTCCATAAACAAGCTCTAAATCATGTTTGACGCACTCTGTAAGTAAATTTTATTTCAGTATTGTTTAATCAGGATGGTAGGAACACTGTGGACAGTTTTCAGCAAGTTGCAACATTGAAATACAGAAATAAACACTTTTCCAAAAACAAGCTCTAAATCATGTTGAAACACAGAAATAAGCACTTTTCAAAAACAAGCTCCAAATCATGTTGAAATACAGAAATAAACACTTTTCCATAAACAAGCTCTAAATCATGTTTGATGCACTCTATAAATAAATTTTATTTCAGTACTGTTTAATGAGGATGATAGGAACACTGTGGACAGTTTTCAGCAAGTTGCAACATTGAAATACAGAAATAAACACTTTTCCAAAAACAAGCTCTAAATCATGTTGAAAAACAGAAAAAACAGTTTTCCATAAACAAGCTCTAAATCATGTTGAAATACAGAAATAGGCACTTTTCAAAAACAAGCTCCAAATCATGTTGAAATACAGAAATAAACACTTTTCCATAAACAAGCTCTAAATCATGTTTGATGCACTCTATAAATAAATTTTATTTCAGTACTGTTTAATGAGGATGATAGGAACACTGTGGACAGTTTTCAGCAAGTTGCAACATTGAAATACAGAAATAAACACTTTTCCAAAAACAAGCTCTAAATCATGTTGAAACACAGAAATAAGCACGTTTCAAAAACAAGCTCCAAATCATGTTGAAATACAGAAATAAACACTTTTCCATAAACAAGCTCTAAATCATGTTTGATGCACTCTATAAATAAATTTTATTTCAGTACTGTTTAATGAGGATGATAGGAACACTGTGGACAGTTTTCAGCAAGTTGCAACATTGAAATACAGAAATAAACACTTTTCCAAAAACAAGCTCTAAATCATGTTGAAAAACAGAAAAAACAGTTTTCCACAAACAAGCTCTAAATCATGTTGAAATACAAAAATAAGCACTTTTCAAAAACAAGCTCCAAATCATTTTGAAATACAGAAATGAACACTTTTCCATAAACAAGCTCTAAATCATGTTGAAACACAGAAATAAGCACTTTTCAAAAACAAGCTCCAAATCATTTTGAAATACAGAAATGAACACTTTTCCATAAACAAGCTCTAAATCATGTTGAAACACAGAAATAAGCACTTTTCAAAAACAAGCTCCAAATCATGTTGAAATAGAGAAATTTACACTTTTCCAAAAACAAGCTCCAAATCATGTTGAAATACAGAAATGAACACTTTTCCAAAAACAAGCTCCAAATCATGTTGAAATACAGAAATAAGCACTTTTCAAAAACAAGCTCCAAATCATGTTGAAATACAGAAATAAACACTTTTCCATAAACAAGCTCTAAATCATGTTTGATGCACTCTGTAAATACATTTTATTTCAGTACTGTTTAATCAGGATGATAGGAACACTGTGGACAGTTTTCAGCAAGTTGCAACATTGAAATACAGAAATAAACACTTTTCCAAAAACAAGCTCTAAATCATGTTGAAAAACAGAAAAAACAGTTTTCCACAAACAAGCTCTAAATCATGTTGAAATACAAAAATAAGCACTTTTCAAAAACAAGCTCCAAATCATTTTGAAATACAGAAATGAACACTTTTCCATAAACAAGCTCTAAATCATGTTGAAACACAGAAATAAGCACTTTTCAAAAACAAGCTCCAAATCATGTTGAAATAGAGAAATTTACACTTTTCCAAAAACAAGCTCCAAATCATGTTGAAATACAGAAATGAACACTTTTCCAAAAACAAGCTCCAAATCATGTTGAAATACAGAAATAAGCACTTTTCAAAAACAAGCTCCAAATCATGTTGAAATACAGAAATAAACACTTTTCCATAAACAAGCTCTAAATCATGTTTGATGCACTCTGTAAGTAAATTTTATTTCAGTATTGTTTAATCAGGATGGTAGGAACACTGTGGACAGTTTTCAGCAAGTTGCAACATTGAAATACAGAAATAAACACTTTTCCAAAAACAAGCTCTAAATCATGTTGAAACACAGAAATAAGCACTTTTCAAAAACAAGCTCCAAATCATTTTGAAATACAGAAATGAACACTTTTCCATAAACAAGCTCTAAATCATGTTGAAACACAGAAATAAGCACTTTTCAAAAACAAGCTCCAAATCATGTTGAAATAGAGAAATTTACACTTTTCCAAAAACAAGCTCCAAATCATGTTGAAATACAGAAATGAACACTTTTCCAAAAACAAGCTCCAAATCATGTTGAAATACAGAAATTAACACTTTTCCATAAACAAGCTCCAAATCATGTTGAAACACAGAAATAAGCACTTTTCAAAAACAAGCTCCAAATCATGTTGAAATACAGAAATAAACACTTTTCCATAAACAAGCTCTAAATCATGTTTGATGCACTCTATAAATAAATTTTATTTCAGTACTGTTTAATGAGGATGATAGGAACACTGTGGACAGTTTTCAGCAAGTTGCAACATTGAAATACAGAAATAAACACTTTTCCAAAAACAAGCTCTAAATCATGTTGAAAAACAGAAAAAACAGTTTTCCACAAACAAGCTCTAAATCATGTTGAAATACAAAAATAAGCACTTTTCAAAAACAAGCTCCAAATCATTTTGAAATACAGAAATGAACACTTTTCCATAAACAAGCTCTAAATCATGTTGAAACACAGAAATAAGCACTTTTCAAAAACAAGCTCCAAATCATTTTGAAATACAGAAATGAACACTTTTCCATAAACAAGCTCTAAATCATGTTGAAACACAGAAATAAGCACTTTTCAAAAACAAGCTCCAAATCATGTTGAAATAGAGAAATTTACACTTTTCCAAAAACAAGCTCCAAATCATGTTGAAATACAGAAATGAACACTTTTCCAAAAACAAGCTCCAAATCATGTTGAAATACAGAAATAAGCACTTTTCAAAAACAAGCTCCAAATCATGTTGAAATACAGAAATAAACACTTTTCCATAAACAAGCTCTAAATCATGTTTGATGCACTCTGTAAATACATTTTATTTCAGTACTGTTTAATCAGGATGATAGGAACACTGTGGACAGTTTTCAGCAAGTTGCAACATTGAAATACAGAAATAAACACTTTTCCAAAAACAAGCTCTAAATCATGTTGAAAAACAGAAAAAACAGTTTTCCACAAACAAGCTCTAAATCATGTTGAAATACAAAAATAAGCACTTTTCAAAAACAAGCTCCAAATCATTTTGAAATACAGAAATGAACACTTTTCCATAAACAAGCTCTAAATCATGTTGAAACACAGAAATAAGCACTTTTCAAAAACAAGCTCCAAATCATGTTGAAATAGAGAAATTTACACTTTTCCAAAAACAAGCTCCAAATCATGTTGAAATACAGAAATGAACACTTTTCCAAAAACAAGCTCCAAATCATGTTGAAATACAGAAATAAGCACTTTTCAAAAACAAGCTCCAAATCATGTTGAAATACAGAAATAAACACTTTTCCATAAACAAGCTCTAAATCATGTTTGATGCACTCTGTAAGTAAATTTTATTTCAGTATTGTTTAATCAGGATGGTAGGAACACTGTGGACAGTTTTCAGCAAGTTGCAACATTGAAATACAGAAATAAACACTTTTCCAAAAACAAGCTCTAAATCATGTTGAAACACAGAAATAAGCACTTTTCAAAAACAAGCTCCAAATCATTTTGAAATACAGAAATGAACACTTTTCCATAAACAAGCTCTAAATCATGTTGAAACACAGAAATAAGCACTTTTCAAAAACAAGCTCCAAATCATGTTGAAATAGAGAAATTTACACTTTTCCAAAAACAAGCTCCAAATCATGTTGAAATACAGAAATACACACTTTTCCAAAAACAAGCTCCAAATCATGTTGAAATACAGAAATAAGCACTTTTCAAAAACAAGCTCCAAATCATGTTGAAATACAGAAATAAACACTTTTCCATAAACAAGCTCTAAATCATGTTTGATGCACTCTGTAAATACATTTTATTTCAGTACTGTTTAATCAGGAGGATAGGAACACTGTGGACAGTTTTCAGCAAGTTGCAACATTGAAATACAGAAATAAACACTTTTCCAAAAACAAGCTCTAAATCATGTTGAAAAACAGAAAAAACAGTTTTCCACAAACAAGCTCTAAATCATGTTGAAATACAAAAATAAGCACTTTTCAAAAACAAGCTCCAAATCATTTTGAAATACAGAAATGAACACTTTTCCATAAACAAGCTCTAAATCATGTTGAAACACAGAAATAAGCACTTTTCAAAAACAAGCTCCAAATCATGTTGAAATAGAGAAATTTACACTTTTCCAAAAACAAGCTCCAAATCATGTTGAAATACAGAAATGAACACTTTTCCAAAAACAAGCTCCAAATCATGTTGAAATACAGAAATAAGCACTTTTCAAAAACAAGCTCCAAATCATGTTGAAATACAGAAATAAACACTTTTCCATAAACAAGCTCTAAATCATGTTTGATGCACTCTGTAAGTAAATTTTATTTCAGTATTGTTTAATCAGGATGGTAGGAACACTGTGGACAGTTTTCAGCAAGTTGCAACATTGAAATACAGAAATAAACACTTTTCCAAAAACAAGCTCTAAATCATGTTGAAACACAGAAATAAGCACTTTTCAAAAACAAGCTCCAAATCATGTTGAAATACAGAAATAAACACTTTTCCATAAACAAGCTCTAAATCATGTTTGATGCACTCTGTAAGTAAATTTTATTTCAGTACTGTTTAATGAGGATGGTAGGAACACTGTGGACAGTTTTCAGCAAGTTGCAACATTGAAATACAGAAATAAACACTTTTCCAAGAACAAGCTCTAAATCATGTTGAAACACAGAAATAAGCACTTTTCAAAAACAATCTCCAAATCATGTTGAAATAGAGAAATTTACACTTTTCCAAAAACAAGCTCCAAATCATGTTGAAATAGAGAAATGAACACTTTTCCAAAAACAAGCTCCAAATCATGTTGAAATAGAGAAATAAGCACTTTTCAAAAACAAGCTCCAAATCATGTTGAAATACAGAAATAAACACTTTTCCATAAACAAGCTCTAAATAATGTTGAAATACAAAAATAAGCACTTTTCAAAAACAAGCTCCAAATCATTTTGAAATACAGAAATGAACACTTTTCCATAAACAAGCTCTAAATCATGTTGAAACACAGAAATAAGCACTTTTCAAAAACAAGCTCCAAATCATGTTGAAATAGAGAAATTTACACTTTTCCAAAAACAAGCTCCAAATCATGTTGAAATACAGAAATGAACACTTTTCCAAAAACAAGCTCCAAATCATGTTGAAATACAGAAATAAGCACTTTTCAAAAACAAGCTCCAAATCATGTTGAAATACAGAAATAAACACTTTTCCATAAACAAGCTCTAAATCATGTTTGATGCACTCTGTAAGTAAATTTTATTTCAGTATTGTTTAATCAGCATGGTAGGAACACTGTGGACAGTTTTCAGCAAGTTGCAACATTGAAATACAGAAATAAACACTTTTCCAAAAACAAGCTCTAAATCATGTTGAAACACAGAAATAAGCACTTTTCAAAAACAAGCTCCAAATCATGTTGAAATACAGAAATAAACACTTTTCCATAAACAAGCTCTAAATCATGTTTGATGCACTCTATAAATAAATTTTATTTCAGTACTGTTTAATGAGGATGATAGGAACACTGTGGACAGTTTTCAGCAAGTTGCAACATTGAAATACAGAAATAAACACTTTTCCAAAAACAAGCTCTAAATCATGTTGAAAAACAGAAAAAACAGTTTTCCACAAACAAGCTCTAAATCATGTTGAAATACAAAAATAAGCACTTTTCAAAAACAAGCTCCAAATCATTTTGAAATACAGAAATGAACACTTTTCCATAAACAAGCTCTAAATCATGTTGAAACACAGAAATAAGCACTTTTCAAAAACAAGCTCCAAATCATGTTGAAATAGAGAAGTTTACACTTTTCCAAAAACAAGCTCCAAATCATGTTGAAATACAGAAATGAACACTTTTCCAAAAACAAGCTCCAAATCATGTTGAAATACAGAAATAAGCACTTTTCAAAAACAAGCTCCAAATCATGTTGAAATACAGAAATAAACACTTTTCCATAAACAAGCTCTAAATCATGTTTGATGCACTCTGTAAATACATTTTATTTCAGTACTGTTTAATCAGGATGATAGGAACACTGTGGACAGTTTTCAGCAAGTTGCAACATTGAAATACAGAAATAAACACTTTTCCAAAAACAAGCTCCAAATCATGTTGAAATACAGAAATAAGCACTTTTCAAAAACAAGCTCCAAATCATGTTGAAATACAGAAATAAACACTTTTCCATAAACAAGCTCTAAATCATGTTTGATGCACTCTGTAAGTAAATTTTATTTCAGTATTGTTTAATCAGCATGGTAGGAACACTGTGGACAGTTTTCAGCAAGTTGCAACATTGAAATACAGAAATAAACACTTTTCCAAAAACAAGCTCTAAATCATGTTGAAACACAGAAATAAGCACTTTTCAAAAACAAGCTCCAAATCATGTTGAAATACAGAAATAAACACTTTTCCATAAACAAGCTCTAAATCATGTTTGATGCACTCTATAAATAAATTTTATTTCAGTACTGTTTAATGAGGATGATAGGAACACTGTGGACAGTTTTCAGCAAGTTGCAACATTGAAATACAGAAATAAACACTTTTCCAAAAACAAGCTCTAAATCATGTTGAAAAACAGAAAAAACAGTTTTCCACAAACAAGCTCTAAATCATGTTGAAATACAAAAATAAGCACTTTTCAAAAACAAGCTCCAAATCATTTTGAAATACAGAAATGAACACTTTTCCATAAACAAGCTCTAAATCATGTTGAAACACAGAAATAAGCACTTTTCAAAAACAAGCTCCAAATCATGTTGAAATAGAGAAGTTTACACTTTTCCAAAAACAAGCTCCAAATCATGTTGAAATACAGAAATGAACACTTTTCCAAAAACAAGCTCCAAATCATGTTGAAATACAGAAATAAGCACTTTTCAAAAACAAGCTCCAAATCATGTTGAAATACAGAAATAAACACTTTTCCATAAACAAGCTCTAAATCATGTTTGATGCACTCTGTAAATACATTTTATTTCAGTACTGTTTAATCAGGATGATAGGAACACTGTGGACAGTTTTCAGCAAGTTGCAACATTGAAATACAGAAATAAACACTTTTCCAAAAACAAGCTCTAAATCATGTTGAAAAACAGAAAAAACAGTTTTCCACAAACAAGCTCTAAATCATGTTGAAATACAAAAATAAGCACTTTTCAAAAACAAGCTCCAAATCATTTTGAAATACAGAAATGAACACTTTTCCATAAACAAGCTCTAAATCATGTTGAAACACAGAAATAAGCACTTTTCAAAAACAAGCTCCAAATCATGTTGAAATAGAGAAATTTACACTTTTCCAAAAACAAGCTCCAAATCATGTTGAAATACAGAAATAAGCACTTTTCAAAAACAAGCTCCAAATCATGTTGAAATACAGAAATAAACACTTTTCCATAAACAAGCTCTAAATAATGTTTGATGCACTCTGTAAGTAAATTTTATTTCAGTACTTGTAACGATTTTCCTCCTCCTCTCCATTTTCGGAGAAGGAGGAGTATTGAGGGAACCAAGGCGCAGCGGATTGTGAAGACATAATGATTTATTAAACATAAGACGAAAACACGAACTTACTATAAACTAACAAAATAACAAAACGAAAGTAGACAGACCTGAACGACGAACTTACATACAACGTGAAGAACGAAATGAACAAACCGTATACAGTCCCGTATGGTGCAAACATAGACACAGACACAGGAGACAACCACCCACAAACAAACAGTGTAATTGCCCTACCTAAATATGACTCTTGATTAGAGGAAAATGCAAACCACCTGCCTCTAATCAAGAGCCATACCAGGCAAACCAAAACCAACATAGAAACGAATAACATAGACTGCCCACCCAAAACACATGCCCTGACCAAAAACACATAAAAACTAACATAAATAGGTCAGGACTGTTACAGTACCCCCCCCCCAAGGTGCGAACGCCGGGCGCACCAGCACAAAGTCCAGGGGAGGGTCCGGGTGGGCAGTTGACCACGGTGGTGGCTCCGGTTCAGGACGCTGTCCCCGCACCACCATAGTCACTCCCCTCTTCTTTCTACCCCTTCCACTGACCACCCAAACATTAGCTTCCCCTAAATAAACAGCTAGCACCGGGACAAAGGGCAGCACCGGGACAAGGGGTAGCACCGGGACAAGGGGCAGCACCAGAACAAGGGGCAGCACCAGGATAAGGACCATCACTGGAATAAGGGGCAGCACCGGGACAAGGGGCAGCACCGGGACAAGGGGCAGCACCGGGACAAGGGGCAGCACCGGGACAAGGGGCAGCACCGGGACAAGGGGCAGCACCGGGACAAGGGGCAACACCGGGACAAGGGGCAGATCCCGGCTGAAGGACTCTGGCAGGTCCTGTTTGGACGGCTCTGGCAGGTCCATGCTGGCTGACGGCTCTCGACGCTCATGGCAGACTGACGGCTCTCTACGCTCATGGCAGGCTGACGGCTCTCGACGCTCATGGCAGGCTGACGGCTCTCGACGCTCATGGCAGGCTGACGGCTCTCGACGCTCATGGCAGGCTGACGGCTCTCGACGCTCATGGCAGGCTGACGGCTCTCGACGCTCATGGCAGGCTGACGGCTCACGACGCTCATGGCGCTCTGACGGCTCTGGCTGCTCATGGCTCTCTAACGGCTCTGGCTGCTCATGGCTCTCTGACGGCTCTGGCTGCTCATGGCTCTTTGACGGCTCTGGCTGCTCATGGCTCACTGACGGCTCTGGCTGCTCATGGCTCACTGACGGCTCTGGCTGCTCATGGCTCACTGACGGCTCTGGCAGATCCTGTCTGGTTAGCGGCTCTGGCAGATCCTGTCTGGTTGGCGGCTCTGGCAGATCCTGTCTGGTTGGCGGCTCTGGCAGATCCTGTCTGGTTGGCGGCTCTGGCAGATCCTGTCTGGTTGGCGGCTCTGGCAGATCCTGTCTGGTTGGCGGCTCTGGCAGATCCTGTCTGGCTGACGGCTCTAGCGGCTCCTGTCTGGCTGATGGCTCTAGCGGCTCCTGTCTGGCTGACGGCTCTGTAGGCTCATGGCAGACGGGCGGCTTTGCAGGCTCATGGCAGACGGGCGGCTTTGCAGGCTCCTGGCAGACGGATGGCTCAGATGGCGCTGGGAAGACGGATGGCTCAGATGGCGCTGGGAAGACAGATGGCTCAAATGGCGCTGGGGAGACAGATGGCTCAAATGGCGCTGGGGAGACGGATGGCTCAGATGGCGCTGGGGAGACGGATGGCTCAGATGGCGCTGGGGAGACGGATGGCTCTGGCCGGATATGGCGCACTGTAGACCTGGTGCGTGGTGCCGGAACTGGAGGCACCGTGCTAATGACAAGCACCTTCCTACTAGTGCGGGGAGCAGGGACAGGGCACACTGTATTCTCAAAGCCTACTCTATCCCTGATGCGTGGTACCGGCACTGGTGACGCCGGGCTGAGGACAAGCACATCAGGATTAGTAGGGGGAGAATATACAGTGTGTACAGGGCTCTGGAGACGCACTGGTAGCTTAGTGCGTGGGCCCGGAACTGGAGGCACCGGGCTAAATACACGCACCACAGGGAGAGTGCGTGGAGGAGGAACAGGGCTCAGGATACGCACTGGTAGCCTAGTGCATAGTGTAGACACTGTAGGTACTAGGCTGGGGCGGGGAGGTGGTGCCGGAAATACCGGACCGTGGAGGCGTACTGGCACTCTTGAGCATTGAACCTGCCCAACCTTACCTGGTTGAATGCTCCCGGTTGCCCGACCAGTGCGGGGAGGTGGAATAACCCGCACCGGCCTATGTAGGCGAACCGGGGAAACCATGCGTAAGGCAGGTGCCATGTATGCCGGCCCGAGGAGACGCACTGGAGACCAGACGCGTTGAGCCGGCCTCATGACACCTGGCTCAATGCCCAATCTAGCCCTCCCAGTGCGGGGAGGTGGAATAACCCGCACCGGGCTATGCACTCGTACAGGAGACACCGTGCGCTCTACTGCGTAACACGGCGCCTGCCCGTACTCCCGCTCTCCACGGTAAGCCCGGGAAGTGGGCGCAGGTCTCCTACCTGCCCTTGGCCCACTACCCTTTAGCCCCCCCCCAAGAAATTTTTGGGAGTTACTCACGGGCTTTTTCGGCTTCCGTGCCAGACGCGTTCCCTCATAGCTCCGGTTCCTCTCTCCGGTAGCCTCTGCTCTCCGCAGTGCCTCCAGCTGTTCCCATGGGAGGCGATCTCTACCAGCTAGGATCTCCTCCCATGTGTAAACACCCTTTCCATCCAACACATCGTCCCATGTCCATTGCTCCTTCTTCTCCTGTCCCTTTCTCCTTTGACTCCGCTGCTTGGCTCTGGGTTGGTGGGTGGTTCTGTAACGATTTTCCTCCTCCTCTCCATTTTCGGAGAAGGAGGAGTATTGAGGGAACCAAGGCGCAGCGGATTGTGAAGACATAATGATTTATTAAACATAAGACGAAAACACGAACTTACTATAAACTAACAAAATAACAAAACGAAAGTAGACAGACCTGAACGACGAACTTACATACAACGTGAAGAACGAAATGAACAAACCGTATACAGTCCCGTATGGTGCAAACATAGACACAGACACAGGAGACAACCACCCACAAACAAACAGTGTAATTGCCCTACCTAAATATGACTCTTGATTAGAGGAAAATGCAAACCACCTGCCTCTAATCAAGAGCCATACCAGGCAAACCAAAACCAACATAGAAACGAATAACATAGACTGCCCACCCAAAACACATGCCCTGACCAAAAACACATAAAAACTAACATAAATAGGTCAGGACTGTTACAGTACTGTTTAATCAGGATGGTAGGAACACTGTGGACAGTTTTCAGCAAGTTGCAACATTGAAATACAGAAATAAACGCTTTTCCAAAAACAAGCTCTAAATCATGTTGAAAAACAGAAAAAACAGTTTTCCACAAACAAGCTCTAAATCATGTTGAAATACAAAAATAAGCACTTTTCAAAAACAAGCTCCAAATCATTTTGAAATACAGAAATGAACACTTTTCCATAAACAAGCTCTAAATCATGTTGAAACACAGAAATAAGCACTTTTCAAAAACAAGCTCCAAATCATGTTGAAATAGAGAAATTTACACTTTTCCAAAAACAAGCTCCAAATCATGTTGAAATACAGAAATGAACACTTTTCCAAAAACAAGCTCCAAATCATGTTGAAATACAGAAATAAGCACTTTTCAAAAACAAGCTCCAAATCATGTTGAAATACAGAAATAAACACTTTTCCATAAACAAGCTCTAAATCATGTTTGATGCACTCTGTAAGTAAATTTTATTTCAGTATTGTTTAATCAGGATGGTAGGAACACTGTGGACAGTTTTCAGCAAGTTGCAACATTGAAATACAGAAATAAACACTTTTCCAAAAACAAGCTCTAAATCATGTTGAAACACAGAAATAAGCACTTTTCAAAAACAAGCTCCAAATCATGTTGAAATACAGAAATAAACACTTTTCCATAAACAAGCTCTAAATCATGTTTGATGCACTCTATAAATAAATTTTATTTCAGTACTGTTTAATGAGGATGATAGGAACACTGTGGACAGTTTTCAGCAAGTTGCAACATTGAAATACAGAAATAAACACTTTTCCAAAAACAAGCTCTAAATCATGTTGAAAAACAGAAAAAACAGTTTTCCACAAACAAGCTCTAAATCATGTTGAAATACAAAAATAAGCACTTTTCAAAAACAATCTCCAAATCATGTTGAAATACAGAAATGAACACTTTTCCATAAACAAGCTCTAAATCATGTTGAAACACAGAAATAAGCACTTTTCAAAAACAAGCTCCAAATCATGTTGAAATAGAGAAATTTACACTTTTCCAAAAACAAGCTCCAAATCATGTTGAAATACAGAAATGAACACTTTTCCAAAAACAAGCTCCAAATCATGTTGAAATACAGAAATAAGCACTTTTCAAAAACAAGCTCCAAATCATGTTGAAATACAGAAATAAACACTTTTCCATAAACAAGCTCTAAATCATGTTTGATGCACTCTGTAAATACATTTTATTTCAGTACTGTTTAATCAGGATGATAGGAACACTGTGGACAGTTTTCAGCAAGTTGCAACATTGAAATACAGAAATAAACACTTTTCCAAAAACAAGCTCTAAATCATGTTGAAAAACAGAAAAAACAGTTTTCCACAAACAAGCTCTAAATCATGTTGAAATACAAAAATAAACACTTTTCAAAAACAAGCTCCAAATCATTTTGAAATACATAAATGAACACTTTTCCATAAACAAGCTCTAAATCATGTTGAAACACAGAAATAAGCACTTTTCAAAAACAAGCTCCAAATCATGTTGAAATAGAGAAATTTACACTTTTCCAAAAACAAGCTCCAAATCATGTTGAAATACAGAAATAAGCACTTTTCAAAAACAAGCTCCAAATCATGTTGAAATACAGAAATAAACACTTTTCCATAAACAAGCTCTAAATCATGTTTGATGCACTCTGTAAGTAAATTTTATTTCAGTATTGTTTAATCAGGATGGTAGGAACACTGTGGACAGTTTTCAGCAAGTTGCAACATTGAAATACAGAAATAAACACTTTTCCAAAAACAAGCTCTAAATCATGTTGAAACACAGAAATAAGCACTTTTCAAAAACAAGCTCCAAATCATGTTGAAATACAGAAATAAACACTTTTCCATAAACAAGCTCTAAATCATGTTTGATGCACTCTGTAAGTAAATTTTATTTCAGTACTGTTTAATCAGGATGGTAGGAACACTGTGGACAGATTTCAGCAAGTTGCAACATTGAAATACAGAAATAAACACTTTTCCAAGAACAAGCTCTAAATCATGTTGAAACACAGAAATAAGCACTTTTCAAAAACAATCTCCAAATCATGTTGAAATAGAGAAATTTACACTTTTCCAAAAACAAGCTCCAATTTATGTTGAAATACAGAAATGAACACTTTTCCAAAAACAAGCTCCAAATCATGTTGAAATAGAGAAATGAACACTTTTCCAAAAACAAGCTCAAAATCATGTTGAAATACAGAAATAAGCACTTTTCAAAAACAAGCTCCAAATCATGTTGAAATACAGAAATAAACACTTTTCCATAAACAAGCTCTAAATCATGTTTGATGCACTCTGTAAATACATTTTATTTCAGTACTGTTTAATCAGGATGATAGGAACACTGTGGACAGTTTTCAGCAAGTTGCAACATTGAAATACAGAAATAAACACTTTTCCAAAAAAAAGCTCTAAATCATGTTGAAAAACAGAAAAAACAGTTTTCCACAAACAAGCTCTAAATCATGTTGAAATAGAAAAATAAGCACTTTTCAAAAACAAGCTCCAAATCATTTTGAAATACAGAAATGAACACTTTTCCATAAACAAGCTCTAAATCATGTTGAAACACAGAAATAAGCACTTTTCAAAAACAAGCTCCAAATCATGTTGAAATAGAGAAATTTACACTTTTCCAAAAACAAGCTCCAAATCATGTTGAAATACAGAAATGAACACTTTTCCAAAAACAAGCTCCAAATCATGTTGAAATAGAGAAATTTAAAATTTTCCAAAAACAAGCTCAAAATCATGTTGAAATACAGAAATGAACACTTTTCCAAAAACAAGCTCCAAATCATGTTGAAATACAGAAATGAACACTTTTCCAAAAACAAGCTCCAAATCATTTTGAAATACAGAAAAAACAGTTTTCCACAAACAAGCTCCAAATCATGTTGAAATACAGAAATAAGCACTTTTCAAAAACAAGCTCCAAATCATGTTGAAATACAGAAATAAACACTTTTCCATAAACAAGCTCCAAATCATGTTGAAATACAGAAATGAACACTTTTCCAAAAACAAGCTCCAAATCATGTTGAAATACAGAAATAAGCACTTTTCAAAAACAAGCTCCAAATCATGTTGAAATACAGAAATAAACACTTTTCCATAAACAAGCTCTAAATCATGTTTGATGCACTCTATAAATAAATTTTATTTCAGTACTGTTTAATCAGGATGATAGGAACACTGTGGACAGTTTTCAGCAAGTTGCAACATTGAAATACAGAAATAAACACTTTTCCAAAAACAAGCTCTAAATCATGTTGAAAAACAGAAAAAACAGTTTTCCACAAACAAGCTCTAAATCATGTTGAAATACAAAAATAAGCACTTTTCAAAAACAAGCTCCAAATCATTTTGAAATACAGAAATGAACACTTTTCCATAAACAAGCTCTAAATCATGTTGAAACACAGAAATAAGCACTTTTCAAAAACAAGCTCCAAATCATGTTGAAATAGAGAAATTTACACTTTTCCAAAAACAAGCTCCAAATCATGTTGAAATACAGAAATAAGCACTTTTCAAAAACAAGCTCCAAATCATGTTGAAATACAGAAATAAACACTTTTCCATAAACAAGCTCTAAATCATGTTTGATGCACTCTGTAAGTAAATTTTATTTCAGTACTGTTTAATCAGGATGGTAGGAACACTGTGGACAGTTTTCAGCAAGTTGCAACATTGAAATACAGAAATAAACACTTTTCCAAGAACAAGCTCTAAATCATGTTGAAACACAGAAATAAGCACTTTTCAAAAACAAGCTCCAAATCATGTTGAAATAGAGAAATTTACACTTTTCCAAAAACAAGCTCCAAATCATGTTGAAATACAGAAATGAACACTTTTCCAAAAACAAGCTCCAAATCATGTTGAAATACAGAAATGAACACTTTTCCAAAAACAAGCTCCAAATCATGTTGAAATACAGAAATAGGCACTTTTCAAAAACAAGCTCCAAATCATGTTGAAATACAGAAATATACACTTTTCCATAAACAAGCTCTAAATCATGTTTGATGCACTCTGTAAATACATTTTATTTCAGTACTGTTTAATCAGGATGATAGGAACACTGTAGACAGTTTTCAGCAAGTTGCAACATTGAAATACAGAAATAAACACTTTTCCAAAAACAAGCTCTAAATCATGTTGAAACACAGAAATAAGCACTTTTCAAAAACAAGCTCCAAATCATGTTGAAATAGAGAAATTTACACTTTTCCAAAAACAAGCTCAAAATCATGTTGAAATACAGAAATGAACACTTTTCCAAAAACAAGCTCCAAATCATGTTGAAATAGAGAAATTTAAAATTTTCCAAAAACAAGCTCCAAATCATGTTGAAATACAGAAATGAACAATTTTCCAAAAACAAGCTCTAAATCATGTTGAAAAACAGAAAAAACAGTTTTCCACAAACAAGCTCCAAATCATGTTGAAATACAGAAATAAGCACTTTTCAAAAACAAGCTCCAAATCATGTTGAAATACAGAAATAAACACTTTTCCATAAACAAGCTCTAAATAATGTTTGATGCACTCTGTAAGTAAATTTTATTTCAGTACTGTTTAATCAGGATGGTAGGAACACTGTGGACAGTTTTCAGCAAGTTGCAACATTGAAATACAGAAATGAACGCTTTTCCATAAACAAGCTCTAAATCATGTTGAAACACAGAAATAAGCACTTTTCAAAAACAAGCTCCAAATCATGTTGAAATAGAGAAATTTACACTTTTCCAAAAACAAGCTCCAAATCATGTTGAAATACAGAAATGAACACTTTTCCAAAAACAAGCTCCAAATCATGTTGAAATACAGAAATAAGCACTTTTCAAAAACAAGCTCCAAATCATGTTGAAATACAGAAATAAACACTTTTCCATAAACAAGCTCTAAATCATGTTTGATGCACTCTGTAAGTAAATTTTATTTCAGTACTGTTTAATCAGGATGGTAGGAACACTGTGGACAGTTTTCATTAAGTTGCAACATTGAAATAGAGAAATAAACACTTTTCCAAAAACAAGCTCTAAATCATGTTGAAACACAGAAATAAGCACTTTTCAAAAACAAGCTCCAAATCATGTTGAAATACAGAAATGAACACTTTTCCAAAAACATGCTCCAAATCATGTTGAAATACAGAAATAAGCACTTTTCAAAAACAAGCTCCAAATCATGTTGAAATACAGAAATAAACACTTTTCCAAAAACAAGCTCTAAATCATGTTTGATGCACTCTGTAAGTAAATTTTATTTCAGTACTGTTTAATCATGATGGTAGGAACACTGTGGACAGTTTTCAGCAAGTTGCAACATTGAAATACAGAAATAAACAATTTTCCAAAAACAAGCTCTAAATCATGTTGAAAAACAGAAAAAACAGTTTTCCACAAACAAGCTCTAAATCATGTTGAAATACAAAAATAAGCACTTTTCAAAAACAAGCTCCAAATCATTTTGAAATACAGAAATGAACACTTTTCCAAAAACAAGCTCCAAATCATGTTGAAATACAGAAATGAATACTTTTCCAAAAACAAGCTCCAAATCATGTTGAAACACAGAAATAAGCACTTTTCAAAAACAAGCTCCAAATCATGTTGAAATACAGAAATAAACACTTTTCCATAAACAAGCTCTAAATCATGTTTGATGCACTCTATAAATAAATTTTATTTCAGTACTGTTTAATCAGGATGATAGGAACACTGTGGACAGTTTTCAGCAAGTTGCAACATTGAAATACAGAAATAAACACTTTTCCAAAAACAAGCTCTAAATCATGTTGAAAAACAGAAAAAACAGTTTTCCACAAACAAGCTCTAAATCATGTTGAAATACAAAAATAAGCACTTTTCAAAAACAAGCTCCAAATCATTTTGAAATACAGAAATGAACACTTTTCCATAAACAAGCTCTAAATCATGTTGAAACACAGAAATAAGCACTTTTCAAAAACAAGCTCCAAATCATGTTGAAATAGAGAAATTTACACTTTTCCAAAAACAAGCTCCAAATCATGTTGAAATACAGAAATAAGCACTTTTCAAAAACAAGCTCCAAATCATGTTGAAATACAGAAATAAACACTTTTCCATAAACAAGCTCTAAATCATGTTTGATGCACTCTGTAAGTAAATTTTATTTCAGTACTGTTTAATCAGGATGGTAGGAACACTGTGGACAGTTTCCAGCAAGTTGCAACATTGAAATACAGAAATAAACACTTTTCCAAGAACAAGCTCTAAATCATGTTGAAACACAGAAATAAGCACTTTTCAAAAACAAGCTCCAAATCATGTTGAAATAGAGAAATTTACACTTTTCCAAAAACAAGCTCCAAATCATGTTGAAATACAGAAATGAACACTTTTCCAAAAACAAGCTCCAAATCATGTTGAAATACAGAAATGAACACTTTTCCAAAAACAAGCTCCAAATCATGTTGAAATACAGAAATAGGCACTTTTCAAAAACAAGCTCCAAATCATGTTGAAATACAGAAATATACACTTTTCCATAAACAAGCTCTAAATCATGTTTGATGCACTCTGTAAATACATTTTATTTCAGTACTGTTTAATCAGGATGATAGGAACACTGTAGACAGTTTTCAGCAAGTTGCAACATTGAAATACAGAAATAAACACTTTTCCAAAAACAAGCTCTAAATCATGTTGAAACACAGAAATAAGCACTTTTCAAAAACAAGCTCCAAATCATGTTGAAATAGAGAAATTTACACTTTTCCAAAAACAAGCTCAAAATCATGTTGAAATACAGAAATGAACACTTTTCCAAAAACAAGCTCCAAATCATGTTGAAATAGAGAAATTTAAAATTTTCCAAAAACAAGCTCCAAATCATGTTGAAATACAGAAATGAACACTTTTCCAAAAACAAGCTCTAAATCATGTTGAAAAACAGAAAAAACAGTTTTCCACAAACAAGCTCCAAATCATGTTGAAATACAGAAATAAGCACTTTTCAAAAACAAGCTCCAAATCATGTTGAAATACAGAAATAAACACTTTTCCATAAACAAGCTCTAAATAATGTTTGATGCACTCTGTAAGTAAATTTTATTTCAGTACTGTTTAATCAGGATGGTAGGAACACTGTGGACAGTTTTCAGCAAGTTGCAACATTGAAATACAGAAATGAACACTTTTCCATAAACAAGCTCTAAATCATGTTGAAACACAGAAATAAGCACTTTTCAAAAACAAGCTCCAAATCATGTTGAAATAGAGAAATTTACACTTTTCCAAAAACAAGCTCCAAATCATGTTGAAATACAGAAATGAACACTTTTCCAAAAACAAGCTCCAAATCATGTTGAAATACAGAAATAAGCACTTTTCAAAAACAAGCTCCAAATCATGTTGAAATACAGAAATAAACACTTTTCCATAAACAAGCTCTAAATCATGTTTGATGCACTCTGTAAGTAAATTTTATTTCAGTACTGTTTAATCAGGATGGTAGGAACACTGTGGACAGTTTTCATTAAGTTGCAACATTGAAATAGAGAAATAAACACTTTTCCAAAAACAAGCTCTAAATCATGTTGAAACACAGAAATAAGCACTTTTCAAAAACAAGCTCCAAATCATGTTGAAATACAGAAATGAACACTTTTCCAAAAACAAGCTCCAAATCATGTTGAAATACAGAAATAAGCACTTTTCAAAAACAAGCTCCAAATCATGTTGAAATACAGAAATAAACACTTTTCCAAAAACAAGCTCTAAATCATGTTTGATGCACTCTGTAAGTAAATTTTATTTCAGTACTGTTTAATCATGATGGTAGGAACACTGTGGACAGTTTTCAGCAAGTTGCAACATTGAAATACAGAAATAAACAATTTTCCAAAAACAAGCTCTAAATCATGTTGAAAAACAGAAAAAACAGTTTTCCACAAACAAGCTCTAAATCATGTTGAAATACAAAAATAAGCACTTTTCAAAAACAAGCTCCAAATCATTTTGAAATACAGAAATGAACACTTTTCCAAAAACAAGCTCCAAATCATGTTGAAATACAGAAATGAATACTTTTCCAAAAACAAGCTCCAAATCATGTTGAAATACAGAAATGAACACTTTTCCAAAAACAAGCTCCAAATCATGTTGAAATACAGAAATAAGCACTTTTCAAAAACAAGCTCCAAATCATGTTGAAATACAGAAATAAACACTTTTCCATAAACAAGCTCTAAATCATGTTTGATGCACTCTGTAAATACATTTTATTTCAGTACTGTTTAATCAGAATGATAGGAACACTGTGGACAGTTTTCAGCAAGTTGCAACATTGAAATACAGAAATAAACACTTTTCCAAAAACAAGCTCTAAATCATGTTGAAACACAGAAATAAGCACTTTTCAAAAACAAGCTCCGAATCATGTTGAAATAGAGAAATTTAAAATTTTCCAAAAACAAGCTCAAAATCATGTTGAAATACAGAAATGAACACTTTTCCAAAAACAAGCTCCAAATCATGTTGAAATACAGAAATGAACACTTTTCCAAAAACAAGCTCCAAATCATGTTGAAATACAGAAATGAACACTTTTCCAAAAACAAGCTCCAAATCATGTTGAAATACAGAAATAAGCACTTTTCAAAAACAAGCTCCAAATCATGTTGAAATACAGAAATAACACTTTTCCATAAACAAGCTCTAAATCATGTTTGATGCACTCTGTAAGTAAATTTTATTTCAGTACTGTTTAATCAGGATGGTAGGAACACTGTGGACAGTTTTCAGCAAGTTGCAACATTGAAATACAGAAATAAACACTTTTCCAAAAACAAGCTCTAAATCATGTTGAAACTCAGAAATAAGCACTTTTCAAAAACAAGCTCCAAATCATGTTGAAATAGAGAAATTTACACTTTTCCAAAAACAAGCTCCAAATCATGTTGAAATACAGAAATGAACACTTTTCCAAAAACAAGCTCCAAATCATGTTGAAATACAGAAATAAACACTTTTCCAAAAACAAGCTCCAAATCATGTTGAAATACAGAAATAAGCACTTTTCAAAAACAAACTCCAAATCATGTTGAAATACAGAAATAAACACTTTTCCATAAACAAGCTCTAAATCATGTTTGATGCACTCTGTAAATACATTTTATTTCAGTACTGTTTAATCAGGATGGTAGGAACACTGTGGACAGTTTTCAGCAAGTTGCAACATTGAAACACAGAAATAAGCACTTTTCAAAAACAAGCTCCAAATCATGTTGAAATACAGAAATGAACACTTTTCCAAAAACAAGCTCCAAATCATGTTGAAATACAGAAATAAGCACTTTTCAAAAACAAGCTCCAAATCATGTTGAAATACAGAAATAAACACTTTTCCATAAACAAGCTCTAAATCATGTTTGATGCACTCTGTAAGTAAATTTTATTTCAGTACTGTTTAATCAGGATGGTAGGAACACTGTGGACAGTTTTCAGCAAGTTGCAACATTGAAATACAGAAATAAACACTTTTCCAAAAACAAGCTCTAAATCATGTTGAAACACAGAAATAAGCACTTTTCAAAAACAAGCTCCAAATCATGTTGAAATAGAGAAATTTACACTTTTCCAAAAACAAGCTCCAAATCATGTTGAAATGCAGAAATGAACACTTTTCCAAAAACAAGCTCCAAATCATGTTGAAATACAGAAATAAGCACTTTTCAAAAACAAACTCCAAATCATGTTGAAATACAGAAATAAACACTTTTCCATAAACAAGCTCTAAATCATGTTTGATGCACTCTGTAAATACATTTTATTTCAGTACTGTTTAATCAGGATGGTAGGAACACTGTGGACAGTTTTCAGCAAGTTGCAACATTGAAATACAGAAATAAACACTTTTCCAAAAACAAGCTCTAAATCATGTTGAAAAACAGAAAAAACAGTTTTCCACAAACAAGCTCTAAATCATGTTGAAATACAAAAATAAGCACTTTTCAAAAACAAGCTCCAAATCATTTTGAAATACAGAAATAAACACTTTTCCATAAACAAGCTCTAAATCATGTTTGATGCACCCTGTAAGTAAATTTTATTTCAGTACTGTTTTATCAGGATGATAGGAACACTGTGGACAGTTTTCAGCAAGTTGCAACATTGAAATACAGAAATAAACACTTTTCCAAAAACAAGCTCTAAATCATGTTGAAACACAGAAATAAGCACTTTTCAAAAACAAGCTCCAAATCATGTTGAAATAGAGAAATTTACACTTTTCCAAAAACAAGCTCCAAATCATGTTGAAATACAGAAATGAACACTTTTCCAAAAACAAGCTCCAAATCATGTTGAAATACAGAAATAAACACTTTTCCATAAACAAGCTCTAAATCATGTTTGATGCACTCTGTAAGTAAATTTTATTTCAGTACTGTTTATTCAGGATGGTAGGAACACTGTGGACAGTTTTCAGCAAGTTGCAACGTTGAAATACAGAAATAAACACTTTTCCAAAAACAAGCTCTAAATCATGTTGAAAAACAGAAAAAACAGTTTTCCATAAACAAGTTCTAAATCATGTTGAAATACAGAAATAGGCACTTTTCAAAAACAAGCTCCAAATCATGTTGAAATACAGAAATGAACACTTTTCCAAAAACAAGCTCCAAATCTTGTTGAAATACAGAAATGAACACTTTTCCAAAAACAAGCTCCAAATCATGTTTGATGCATTCTGTAAGTAAATTTTATTTCAGTACTGTTTAATCAGGATGGTAGGAACACTGTGGACAGTTTTCAGCAAGTTGCAACATTGAAATACAGAAATAAACACTTTTCCAAAAACAAGCTCTAAATCATGTTGAAAAACAGAAAAAACAGCTTTCCATAAACAAGCTCTAAATCATGTTGAAATACAGAAATAGGCACTTTTCAAAAACAAGCTCCAAATCATGTTGAAATACAGAAATAAACACTTTTCCATAAACAAGCTCTAAATCATGTTTGATGCACTCTGTAAGTACATTTTATTTCAGTACTGTTTAATCAGGATGATAGGAACACTGTGGACAGTTTTCAGCAAGTTGCAACATTGAAATACAGAAATAAACACTTTTCCAAAAACAAGCTCTAATTCATGTTGAAACACAGAAATAAGCACTTTTCAAAAACAAGCTCCAAATCATGTTGAAATAGAGAAATTTACACTTTTCCAAAAACAAGCTCCAAATCATGTTGAAATACAGAAATGAACACTTTTCCAAAAACAAGCTCCAAATCATGTTGAAATACAGAAATGAACACTTTTCCATAAACAAGCTCTAAATCATGTTTGATGCACTCTGTAAGTAAATTTTATTTCAGTACTGTTTAATCAGGATGGTAAGAACACTGTGGACAGTTTTCAGCAAGTTGCAACATTGAAATACAGAAATAAACACTTTTCCAAAAACAAGCTCTAAATCATGTTGAAAAACAGAAAAAACAGTTTTCCATAAACAAGCTCTAAATCATGTTGAAATACAGAAATAGGCACTTTTCAAAAACAAGCTCCAAATCATGTTGAAATACAGAAATAAACACTTTTCCATAAACAAGCTCTAAATCATGTTTGATGCACTCTGTAAATAAATTTTATTTCAGTACTGTTTAATCAGGATGATAGGAACACTGTGGACAGTTTTCAGCAAGTTGCAACGTTGAAATACAGAAATAAACACTTTTCCAAAAACAAGCACTAAATCATGTTGAAAAACAGAAAAAACAGTTTTCCATAAACAAGCTCTAAATCATGTTTGATGCACTCTGTAAGTACATTTTATTTCAGTACTGTTTAATCAGGATGATAGGAACACTGTGGACAGTTTTCAGCAAGTTGCAACATTGAAATACAGAAATAAACACTTTTCCAAAAACAAGCTCTAAATCATGTTGAAACACAGAAATAAGCACTTTTCAAAAACAAGCTCCAAATCATGTTGAAATAGAGAAATTTACACTTTTCCAAAAACAAGCTCCAAATCATGTTGAAATACAGAAATGAACACTTTTCCAAAAACAAGCTCCAAATCATGTTGAAATACAGAAATGAACACTTTTCCAAAAACAAGCTCCAAATCATGTTGAAATACAGAAATAAACACTTTTCCATAAACAAGCTCTAAATCATGTTTGATGCACTCTGTAAATAAATTTTATTTCAGTACTGTTTAATCAGGATGATAGGAACACTGTGGACAGTTTTCAGCAAGTTGCAACGTTGAAATACAGAAATAAACACTTTTCCAAAAACAAGCACTAAATCATGTTGAAAAACAGAAAAAACAGTTTTCCATAAACAAGCTCTAAATCATGTTGAAATACAGAAATAGGCACTTTTCAAAAACAAGCTCCAAATCATGTTGAAATACAGAAATAAACACTTTTCCATAAACAAGCTCTAAATCATGTTTGATGCACCCTGTAAGTAAATTTTATTTCAGTACTGTTTTATCAGGATGATAGGAACACAGTGGACAGTTTTCAGCAAGTTGCAACATTGAAATACAGAAATAAACACTTTTCCAAAAACAAGCTCTAAATCATGTTGAAACACAGAAATAAGCACTTTTCAAAAACAAGCTCCAAATCATGTTGAAATAGAGAAATTTACACTTTTCCAAAAACAAGCTCCAAATCATGTTGAAATACAGAAATGAACACTTTTCCAAAAACAAGCTCCAAATCATGTTGAAATACAGAAATGAACACTTTTCCAAAAACAAGCTCCAAATCATGTTGAAATACAGAAATAAACACTTTTCCATAAACAAGCTCTAAATCATGTTTGATGCACTCTGTAAATAAATTTTATTTCAGTACTGTTTAATCAGGATGATAGGAACACTGTGGACAGTTTTCAGCAAGTTGCAACGTTGAAATACAGAAATAAACACTTTTCCAAAAACAAGCACTAAATCATGTTGAAAAACAGAAAAAACAGTTTTCCATAAACAAGCTCTAAATCATGTTGAAATACAGAAATAGGCACTTTTCAAAAACAAGCTCCAAATCATGTTGAAATACAGAAATAAACACTTTTCCATAAACAAGCTCTAAATCATGTTTGATGCACTCTGTAAGTACATTTTATTTCAGTACTGTTTAATCAGGATGATAGGAACACTGTGGACAGTTTTCAGCAAGTTGCAACATTGAAACACAGAAATAAGCACTTTTCAAAAACAAGCTCAAAATCATGTTGAAATAGAGAAATTTACACTTTTCCAAAAACAAGCTCCAAATCATGTTGAAATACAGAAATGAACACTTTTCCAAAAACAAGCTCCAAATCATGTTGAAATACAGAAATGAACACTTTTCCATAAACAAGCTCTAAATCATGTTTGATGCACTCTGTAAGTAAATTTTATTTCAGTACTGTTTAATCAGGATGGTAAGAACACTGTGGACAGTTTTCAGCAAGTTGCAACATTGAAATACAGAAATAAACACTTTTCCAAAAACAAGCTCTAAATCATGTTGAAAAACAGAAAAAACAGTTTTCCATAAACAAGCTCTAAATCATGTTGAAATACAGAAATAGGCACTTTTCAAAAACAAGCTCCAAATCATGTTGAAATACAGAAATAAACACTTTTCCATAAACAAGCTCTAAATCATGTTTGATGCACTCTGTAAATAAATTTTATTTCAGTACTGTTTAATCAGGATGATAGGAACACTGTGGACAGTTTTCAGCAAGTTGCAACGTTGAAATACAGAAATAAACACTTTTCCAAAAACAAGCACTAAATCATGTTGAAAAACAGAAAAAACAGTTTTCCATAAACAAGCTCTAAATCATGTTTGATGCACTCTGTAAGTACATTTTATTTCAGTACTGTTTAATCAGGATGATAGGAACACTGTGGACAGTTTTCAGCAAGTTGCAACATTGAAATACAGAAATAAACACTTTTCCAAAAACAAGCTCTAAATCATGTTGAAACACAGAAATAAGCACTTTTCAAAAACAAGCTCCAAATCATGTTGAAATAGAGAAATTTACACTTTTCCAAAAACAAGCTCCAAATCATGTTGAAATACAGAAATGAACACTTTTCCAAAAACAAGCTCCAAATCATGTTGAAATACAGAAATGAACACTTTTCCAAAAACAAGCTCCAAATCATGTTGAAATACAGAAATAAACACTTTTCCATAAACAAGCTCTAAATCATGTTTGATGCACTCTGTAAATAAATTTTATTTCAGTACTGTTTAATCAGGATGATAGGAACACTGTGGACAGTTTTCAGCAAGTTGCAACGTTGAAATACAGAAATAAACACTTTTCCAAAAACAAGCACTAAATCATGTTGAAAAACAGAAAAAACAGTTCTCCATAAACAAGCTCTAAATCATGTTGAAATACAGAAATAGGCACTTTTCAAAAACAAGCTCCAAATCATGTTGAAATAAAGAAATAAATACTTTTCCATAAACAAGCTCTAAATCATGTTTGATGCACCCTGTAAGTAAATTTTATTTCAGTACTGTTTTATCAGGATGATAGGAACACTGTGGACAGTTTTCAGCAAGTTGCAACATTGAAATACAGAAATAAACACTTTTCCAAAAACAAGCTCTAAATCATGTTGAAACACAGAAATAAGCACTTTTCAAAAACAAGCTCCAAATCATGTTGAAATAGAGAAATTTACACTTTTCCAAAAACAAGCTCCAAATCATGTTGAAATACAGAAATGAACACTTTTCCAAAAACAAGCTCCAAATCATGTTGAAATACAGAAATGAACACTTTTCCAAAAACAAGCTCCAAATCATGTTGAAATACAGAAATAAACACTTTTCCATAAACAAGCTCTAAATCATGTTTGATGCACTCTGTAAATAAATTTTATTTCAGTACTATTTAATCAGGATGATAGGAACACTGTGGACAGTTTTCAGCAAGTTGCAATGTTGAAATACAGAAATAAAAACTTTTCCAAAAACAAGCACTAAATCATGTTGAAAAACAGAAAAAACAGTTTTCCATAAACAAGCTCTAAATCATGTTGAAATACAGAAATAGGCACTTTTCAAAAACAAGCTCCAAATCATGTTGAAATACAGAAATAAACACTTTTCCATAAACAAGCTCTAAATCATGTTTGATGCACCCTGTAAGTACATTTTATTTCAGGACTGTTTTATCAGGATGATAGGAATACTGTGGACAGTTTTCAGCAAGTTGCAACATTGAAATACAGAAATAAACACTTTTCCAAAAACAAGCTCTAAATCATGTTGAAACACAGAAATAAGCACTTTTTAAAAACAAGCTCCAAATCATGTTGAAATAGAGAAATTTACACTTTTCCAAAAACAAGCTCCAAATCATGTTGAAATACAGAAATGAACACTTTTCCAAAAACAAGCTCCAAATCATGTTGAAATACAGAAATAAACACTTTTCCATAAACAAGCTCTAAATCATGTTTGATGCACTCTGTAAGTAAATTTTATTTCAGTACTGTTTAATCAGGATGGTAGGAACACTGTGGACAGTTTTCAGCAAGTTGCAACATTGAAATACGGAAATAAACACTTTTCCAAAAACAAGCTCTAAATCATGTTGAAACACAGAAATAAGCACTTTTCAAAAACAAGCTCCAAATCATGTTGAAATAGAGAAATTTACACTTTTCCAAAAACAAGCTCCAAATCATGTTGAAATACAGAAATGAACACTTTTCTAAAAACAAGCTCCAAATCATGTTGAAATACAGAAATGAACACTTTTCCAAAAACAAGCTCCAAATCATGTTGAAATACAGAAATAAACACTTTTCCATAAACAAGCTCTAAATCATGTTTGATGCACTCTGTAAATAAATTTTATTTCAGTACTGTTTAATCAGGATGATAGGAACACTGTGGACAGTTTTCAGCAAGTTGCAACGTTGAAATACAGAAATAAACACTTTTCCAAAAACAAACACTAAATCATGTTGAAAAACAGAAAAAACAGTTTTCCATAAACAAGCTCTAAATCATGTTGAAATACAGAAATAGGCACTTTTCAAAAACAAGCTCCAAATCATGTTGAAATACAGAAATAAATACTTTTCCATAAACAAGCTCTAAATCATGTTTGATGCACCCTGTAAGTAAATTTTATTTCAGTACTGTTTTATCAGGATGATAGGAACACTGTGGACAGTTTTCAGCAAGTTGCAACATTGAAATACAGAAATAAACACTTTTCCAAAAACAAGCTCTAAATCATGTTGAAACACAGAAATAAGCACTTTTCAAAAACAAGCTCCAAATCATGTTGAAATAGAGAAATTTACACTTTTCCAAAAACAAGCTCCAAATCATGTTGAAATACAGAAATGAACACTTTTCCAAAAACAAGCTCCAAATCATGTTGAAATACAGAAATGAACACTTTTCCAAAAACAAGCTCCAAATCATGTTGAAATACAGAAATAAACACTTTTCCATAAACAAGCTCTAAATCATGTTTGATGCACTCTGTAAATAAATTTTATTTCAGTACTATTTAATCAGGATGATAGGAACACTGTGGACAGTTTTCAGCAAGTTGCAATGTTGAAATACAGAAATAAAAACTTTTCCAAAAGCAAGCACTAAATCATGTTGAAAAACAGAAAAAACAGTTTTCCATAAACAAGCTCTAAATCATGTTGAAATACAGAAATAGGCACTTTTCAAAAACAAGCTCCAAATCATGTTGAAATACAGAAATAAACACTTTTCCATAAACAAGCTCTAAATCATGTTTGATGCACCCTGTAAGTACATTTTATTTCAGTACTGTTTTATCAGGATGATAGGAATAATGTGGACAGTTTTCAGCAAGTTGCAACATTGAAATACAGAAATAAACACTTTTCCAAAAACAAGCTCTAAATCATGTTGAAACACAGAAATAAGCACTTTTCAAAAACAAGCTCCAAATCATGTTGAAATAGAGAAATTTACACTTTTCCAAAAACAAGCTCCAAATCATGTTGAAATACAGAAATGAACACTTTTCCAAAAACAAGCTCCAAATCATGTTGAAATACAGAAATAAACACTTTTCCATAAACAAGCTCTAAATCATGTTTGATGCACTCTGTAAGTAAATTTTATTTCAGTACTGTTTAATCAGGATGGTAGGAACACTGTGGACAGTTTTCAGCAGGTTGCAACGTTGAAATACAGAAATAAACACTTTTCCAAAAACAAGCACTAAATCATGTTGAAAAACAGAAAAAACAGTTTTCCATAAACAAGCTCTAAATCATGTTTGATGCACTCTGTAAGTACATTTTATTTCAGTACTGTTTAATCAGGATGATAGGAACACTGTGGACAGTTTTCAGCAAGTTGCAACATTGAAATACAGAAATAAATACTTTTCCAAAAACAAGCACTAAATCATGTTGAAACACAGAAATAAGCACTTTTCAAAAACAAGCTCCAAATCATGTTGAAATAGAGAAATTTACACTTTTCCAAAAACAAGCTCCAAATCATGTTGAAATACAGAAATGAACACTTTTCCAAAAACAAGCTCCAAATCATGTTGAAATACAGAAATAAACACTTTTCCATAAACAAGCTCTAAATCATGTTTGATGCACTCTGTAAATAAATTTTATTTCAGTACTATTTAATCAGGATGATAGGAACACTGTGGACAGTTTTCAGCAAGTTGCAATGTTGAAATACAGAAATAAAAACTTTTCCAAAAACAAGCACTAAATCATGTTGAAAAACAGAAAAAACAGTTTTCCATAAACAAGCTCTAAATCATGTTGAAATACAGAAATAGGCACTTTTCAAAAACAAGCTCCAAATCATGTTGAAATACAGAAATAAACACTTTTCCATAAACAAGCTCTAAATCATGTTTGATGCACCCTGTAAGTAAATTTTATTTCAGTACTGTTTTATCAGGATGATAGGAATACTGTGGACAGTTTTCAGCAAGTTGCAACATTGAAATACAGAAATAAACACTTTTCCAAAAACAAGCTCTAAATCATGTTGAAACACAGAAATAAGCACTTTTCAAAAACAAGCTCCAAATCATGTTGAAATAGAGAAATTTACACTTTTCCAAAAACAAGCTCCAAATCATGTTGAAATACAGAAATGAACACTTTTCCAAAAACAAGCTCCAAATCATGTTGAAATACAGAAATAAACACTTTTCCATAAACAAGCTCTAAATCATGTTTGATGCACTCTGTAAGTAAATTTTATTTCAGTACTGTTTAATCAGGATGATAGGAACACTGTGGACAGTTTTCAGCAAGTTGCAACGTTGAAATACAGAAATAAACACTTTTCCAAAAACAAGCACTAAATCATGTTGAAAAACAGAAAAAACAGTTTTCCATAAACAAGCTCTAAATCATGTTTGATGCACTCTGTAAGTACATTTTATTTCAGTACTGTTTAATCAGGATGATAGGAACACTGTGGACAGTTTTCAGCAAGTTGCAACATTGAAATACAGAAATAAACACTTTTCCAAAAACAAGCTCTAAATCATGTTGAAACACAGAAATAAGCACTTTTCAAAAACAAGCTCCAAATCATGTTGAAATAGAGAAATTTACACTTTTCCAAAAACAAGCTCCAAATCATGTTGAAATACAGAAATGAACACTTTTCCAAAAACAAGCTCCAAATCATGTTGAAATACAGAAATGAACACTTTTCCAAAAACAAGCTCCAAATCATGTTGAAATACAGAAATAAACACTTTTCCATAAACAAGCTCTAAATCATGTTTGATGCACTCTGTAAGTACATTTTATTTCAGTACTGTTTAATCAGGATGATAGGAACACTGTGGACAGTTTTCAGCAAGTTGCAACATTGAAACACAGAAATAAGCACTTTTCAAAAACAAGCTCCAAATCATGTTGAAATAGAGAAATTTACACTTTTCCAAAAACAAGCTCCAAATCATGTTGAAATACAGAAATGAACACTTTTCCAAAAACAAGCTCCAAATCATGTTGAAATACAGAAATAAATACTTTTCCATAAACAAGCTCTAAATCATGTTTGATGCACTCTGTAAATAAATTTTATTTCAGTACTATTTAATCAGGATGATAGGAACACTGTGGACAGTTTTCAGCAAGTTGCAATGTTGAAATACAGAAATAAAAACTTTTCCAAAAACAAGCACTAAATCATGTTGAAAAACAGAAAAAACAGTTTTCCATAAACAAGCTCTAAATCATGTTGAAATACAGAAATAGGCACTTTTCAAAAACAAGCTCCAAATCATGTTGAAATACAGAAATTTACACTTTTCCAAAAACAAGCTCCAAATAATGTTGAAATACAGAAATGAACACTTTTCCAAAAACAAGCTCCAAATCATGTTGAAATACAGAAATAAACACTTTTCCATAAACAAGCTCTAAATCATGTTTAATGCACTCTGTAAGTACATTTTATTTCAGTACTGTTTAATCAGGATGATAGGAACACTGTGGACAGTTTTCAGCAAGTTGCAACATTGAAATACAGAAATAAACACTTTTCCAAAAACAAGCTCTAAATCATGTTGAAACACAGAAATAAGCACTTTTCAAAAACAAGCTCCAAATCATGTTGAAATAGAGAAATTTACACTTTTCCAAAAACAAGCTCCAAATCATGTTGAAATACAGAAATGAACACTTTTCCAAAAACAAGTTCCAAATCATGTTGAAATACAGAAATGAACACTTTTCCATAAACAAGCTCTAAATCATGTTTGATGCACTCTGTAAGTAAATTTTATTTCAGTACTGTTTAATCAGGATGGTAAGAACACTGTGGACAGTTTTCAGCAAGTTGCAACATTGAAATACAGAAATAAACACTTTTCCAAAAACAAGCTCTAAATCATGTTGAAAAACAGAAAAGTTTTCCATAAACAAGCTCTAAATCATGTTGAAATACAGAAATAGGCACTTTTCAAAAACAAGCTCCAAATCATGTTGAAATACAGAAATAAACACTTTTCCATAAACAAGCTCTAAATCATGTTTGATGCACTCTGTAAATACATTTTATTTCAGTACTGTTTAATCAGGATGATAGGAACACTGTGGACAGTTTTCAGCAAGTTGCAACGTTGAAATACAGAAATAAACACTTTTCCAAAAACAAGCACTAAATCATGTTGAAAAACAAAAAAATCAGTTTTCCATAAACAAGCTCTAAATCATGTTTGATGCACTCTGTAAGTACATTTTATTTCAGTACTGTTTAATCAGGATGATAGGAACACTGTGGACAGTTTTCAGCAAGTTGCAACATTGAAATACAGAAATAAACACTTTTCCAAAAACAAGCTCTAAATCATGTTGAAACACAGAAATAAGCACTTTTCAAAAACAAGCTCCAAATCATGTTGAAATAGAGAAATTTACACTTTTCCAAAAACAAGCTCCAAATCATGTTGAAATACAGAAATGAACACTTTTCCAAAAACAAGCTCCAAATCATGTTGAAATACAGAAATGAACACTTTTCCATAAACAAGCTCTAAATCATGTTTGATGCACTCTGTAAGTAAATTTTATTTCAGTACTGTTTAATCAGGATGGTAAGAACACTGTGGACAGTTTTCAGCAAGTTGCAACATTGAAATACAGAAATAAACACTTTTCCAAAAACAAGCTCTAAATCATGTTGAAAAACAGAAAAAACAGTTTTCCATAAACAAGCTCTAAATCATGTTGAAATACAGAAATAGGCACTTTTCAAAAACAAGCTCCAAATCATGTTGAAATACAGAAATAAACACTTTTCCATAAACAAGCTCTAAATCATGTTTGATGCACTCTGTAAATACATTTTATTTCAGTACTGTTTAATCAGGATGATAGGAACACTTGTGGACAGTTTTCAGCAAGTTGCAACGTTGAAATACAGAAATAAACACTTTTCCAAAAACAAGCACTAAATCATGTTGAAAAACAGAAAAAACAGTTTTCCATAAACAAGCTCTAAATCATGTTGAAATACAGAAATAGGCACTTTTCAAAAACAAGCTCCAAATCATGTTGAAATACAGAAATAAACACTTTTCCATAAACAAGCTCTAAATCATGTTTGATGCACTCTGTAAGTACATTTTATTTCAGTACTGTTTAATCAGGATGATAGGAACACTGTGGACAGTTTTCAGCAAGTTGCAACATTGAAATACAGAAATAAACACTTTTCCAAAAACAAGCTCTAAATCATGTTGAAACACAGAAATAAGCACTTTTCAAAAACAAGCTCCAAATCATGTTGAAATAGAGAAATTTACACTTTTCCAAAAACAAGCTCCAAATCATGTTGAAATACAGAAATGAACACTTTTCCAAAAACAAGCTCCAAATCATGTTGAAATACAGAAATGAACACTTTTCCATAAACAAGCTCTAAATCATGTTTGATGCACTCTGTAAGTAAATTTTATTTCAGTACTGTTTAATCAGGATGGTAAGAACACTGTGGACAGTTTTCAGCAAGTTGCAACATTGAAATACAGAAATAAACACTTTTCCAAAAACAAGCTCTAAATCATGTTGAAAAACAGAAAAAACAGTTTTCCATAAACAAGCTCTAAATCATGTTTGATGCACTCTGTAAGTAAATTTTATTTCAGTACTGTTTAATCAGGATGATAGGAACACTGTGGACAGTTTTCAGCAAGTTGCAACGTTGAAATACAGAAATAAACACTTTTCCAAAAACAAGCACTAAATCATGTTGAAAAACAGTTTTCCATAAACAAGCTCTAAATCATGTTTGATGCACTCTGTAAGTACATTTTATTTCAGTACTGTTTAATCAGGATGATAGGAACACTGTGGACAGTTTTCAGCAAGTTGCAACATTGAAATACAGAAATAAACACTTTTCCAAAAACAAGCTCTAAATCATGTTGAAACACAGAAATAAGCACTTTTCAAAAACAAGCTCCAAATCATGTTGAAATAGAGAAATTTACACTTTTCCAAAAACAAGCTCTAAATCATGTTGAAACACAGAAATGAACACTTTTCCAAAAACAAGCTCCAAATCATGTTGAAATACAGAAATAAACACTTTTCCATAAACAAGCTCTAAATCATGTTTGATGCACTCTGTAAGTAAATTTTATTTCAGTACTGTTTAATCAGGATGATAGGAACACTGTGGACAGTTTTCAGCAAGTTGCAACGTTGAAATACAGAAATAAACACTTTTCCAAAAACAAGCACTAAATCATGTTGAAAAACAGAAAAAACAGTTTTCCATAAACAAGCTCTAAATCATGTTTGATGCACTCTGTAAGTACATTTTATTTCAGTACTGTTTAATCAGGATGATAGGAACACTGTGGACAGTTTTCAGCAAGTTGCAACATTGAAATACAGAAATAAACACTTTTCCAAAAACAAGCTCTAAATCATGTTGAAACACAGAAATAAGCACTTTTCAAAAACAAGCTCCAAATCATGTTGAAATAGAGAAATTTACACTTTTCCAAAAACAAGCTCCAAATCATGTTGAAATACAGAAATGAACACTTTTCCAAAAACAAGCTCCAAATCATGTTGAAATACAGAAATGAACACTTTTCCAAAAACAAGCTCCAAATCATGTTGAAATACAGAAATAAACACTTTTCCATAAACAAGCTCTAAATCATGTTTGATGCACTCTGTAAGTACATTTTATTTCAGTACTGTTTAATCAGGATGATAGGAACACTGTGGACAGTTTTCAGCAAGTTGCAACATTGAAACACAGAAATAAGCACTTTTCAAAAACAAGCTCCAAATCATGTTGAAATAGAGAAATTTACACTTTTCCAAAAACAAGCTCCAAATCATGTTGAAATACAGAAATGAACACTTTTCCAAAAACAAGCTCCAAATCATGTTGAAATACAGAAATAAATACTTTTCCATAAACAAGCTCTAAATCATGTTTGATGCACTCTGTAAATAAATTTTATTTCAGTACTATTTAATCAGGATGATAGGAACACTGTGGACAGTTTTCAGCAAGTTGCAATGTTGAAATACAGAAATAAAAACTTTTCCAAAAACAAGCACTAAATCATGTTGAAAAACAGAAAAAACAGTTTTCCATAAACAAGCTCTAAATCATGTTGAAATACAGAAATAGGCACTTTTCAAAAACAAGCTCCAAATCATGTTGAAATACAGAAATTTACACTTTTCCAAAAACAAGCTCCAAATAATGTTGAAATACAGAAATGAACACTTTTCCAAAAACAAGCTCCAAATCATGTTGAAATACAGAAATAAACACTTTTCCATAAACAAGCTCTAAATCATGTTTAATGCACTCTGTAAGTACATTTTATTTCAGTACTGTTTAATCAGGATGATAGGAACACTGTGGACAGTTTTCAGCAAGTTGCAACATTGAAATACAGAAATAAACACTTTTCCAAAAACAAGCTCTAAATCATGTTGAAACACAGAAATAAGCACTTTTCAAAAACAAGCTCCAAATCATGTTGAAATAGAGAAATTTACACTTTTCCAAAAACAAGCTCCAAATCATGTTGAAATACAGAAATGAACACTTTTCCAAAAACAAGTTCCAAATCATGTTGAAATACAGAAATGAACACTTTTCCATAAACAAGCTCTAAATCATGTTTGATGCACTCTGTAAGTAAATTTTATTTCAGTACTGTTTAATCAGGATGGTAAGAACACTGTGGACAGTTTTCAGCAAGTTGCAACATTGAAATACAGAAATAAACACTTTTCCAAAAACAAGCTCTAAATCATGTTGAAAAACAGAAAAGTTTTCCATAAACAAGCTCTAAATCATGTTGAAATACAGAAATAGGCACTTTTCAAAAACAAGCTCCAAATCATGTTGAAATACAGAAATAAACACTTTTCCATAAACAAGCTCTAAATCATGTTTGATGCACTCTGTAAATACATTTTATTTCAGTACTGTTTAATCAGGATGATAGGAACACTGTGGACAGTTTTCAGCAAGTTGCAACGTTGAAATACAGAAATAAACACTTTTCCAAAAACAAGCACTAAATCATGTTGAAAAACAAAAAAATCAGTTTTCCATAAACAAGCTCTAAATCATGTTTGATGCACTCTGTAAGTACATTTTATTTCAGTACTGTTTAATCAGGATGATAGGAACACTGTGGACAGTTTTCAGCAAGTTGCAACATTGAAATACAGAAATAAACACTTTTCCAAAAACAAGCTCTAAATCATGTTGAAACACAGAAATAAGCACTTTTCAAAAACAAGCTCCAAATCATGTTGAAATAGAGAAATTTACACTTTTCCAAAAACAAGCTCCAAATCATGTTGAAATACAGAAATGAACACTTTTCCAAAAACAAGCTCCAAATCATGTTGAAATACAGAAATGAACACTTTTCCATAAACAAGCTCTAAATCATGTTTGATGCACTCTGTAAGTAAATTTTATTTCAGTACTGTTTAATCAGGATGGTAAGAACACTGTGGACAGTTTTCAGCAAGTTGCAACATTGAAATACAGAAATAAACACTTTTCCAAAAACAAGCTCTAAATCATGTTGAAAAACAGAAAAAACAGTTTTCCATAAACAAGCTCTAAATCATGTTGAAATACAGAAATAGGCACTTTTCAAAAACAAGCTCCAAATCATGTTGAAATACAGAAATAAACACTTTTCCATAAACAAGCTCTAAATCATGTTTGATGCACTCTGTAAATAAATTTTATTTCAGTACTGTTTAATCAGGATGATAGGAACACTGTGGACAGTTTTCAGCAAGTTGCAACGTTGAAATACAGAAATAAACACTTTTCCAAAAACAAGCACTAAATCATGTTGAAAAACAGTTTTCCATAAACAAGCTCTAAATCATGTTTGATGCACTCTGTAAGTACATTTTATTTCAGTACTGTTTAATCAGGATGATAGGAACACTGTGGACAGTTTTCAGCAAGTTGCAACATTGAAATACAGAAATAAACACTTTTCCAAAAACAAGCTCTAAATCATGTTGAAACACAGAAATTTACACTTTTCCAAAAACAAGCTCCAAATCATGTTGAAATACAGAAATGAACACTTTTCCAAAAACAAGCTCCAAATCATGTTGAAATACAGAAATGAACACTTTTCCAAAAACAAGCTCCAAATCATGTTGAAATACAGAAATAAACACTTTTCCATAAACAAGCTCTAAATCATTTTTGATGCACTCTGTAAATAAATTTTATTTCAGTACTGTTTAATCAGGATGATAGGAACACTGTGGACAGTTTTCAGCAAGTTGCAACGTTGAAATACAGTAATCCCTCGTTTATCGCGGGGGTTACGTTCCGAAAATGACCCGCGATAAGTGAAATCCGCGAAATAGATTTTTTTTTTTTTTTTTACAATTATCAACTATTACATGTATACAAATACAGTGACTCACGTGTAGGCCGTTTCACTGCTCTTCAGACTGGGCCGCTGCATCCTGTCTGCGCTCTGCAGTGTTCTCTTCTTCTGAAGCCCGCGGTGCAGGTGTGTTTATTCGGGAGAAGAACATAGTGATAGGCAGCTGTTGTCGCTCTTTTTTCTTCTTTGCAAAAAGATCCTTGTACACCGACATGCCACCATCGATTACGTTGGAGAACTGTAATGAACGGCTCATCAAAGGGTCCCATTCCTCAGCTACTCGCTTAAGTTCAGTGGCCATTCGCACCATGGTTGCTTTGCGATGTACGTACACATAACTGCACGAGACGACAAAATGATAGCACAATTCGTAGCATGTTTTGATACAAGAAGCAGGAGTGAGTTTTTAGCGAATCAGAATGCAGAGCACAATGCACCAAAAAAAAATAAAAAATGCATTATGAAAATCCGCGAAATAGCGAATCCGCGATAAGTGAACCGCGAAGTGGCGAGGGATCACTGTACAGAAATAAACACTTTTCCAAAAACAAGCACTAAATCATGTTGAAAAACAGAAAAAACAGTTTTCCATAAACAAGCTCTAAATCATGTTGAAATACAGAAATAGGCACTTTTCAAAAACAAGCTCCAAATCATGTTGAAATACAGAAATAAACACTTTTCCATAAACAAGCTCTAAATCATGTTTGATGCACTCTGTAAGTACATTTTATTTCAGTACTGTTTAATCAGGATGATAGGAACACTGTGGACAGTTTTCAGCAAGTTGCAACATTGAAACACAGAAATAAGCACTTTTCAAAAACAAGCTCCAAATCATGTTGAAATAGAGAAATTTACACTTTTCCAAAAACAAGCTCCAAATCATGTTGAAATACAGAAATGAACACTTTTCCAAAAACAAGCTCCAAATCATGTTGAAATACAGAAATAAACACTTTTCCATAAACAAGCTCTAAATCATGTTTGATGCACTCTGTAAATAAATTTTATTTCAGTACTGTTTAATCAGGATGATAGGAACACTGTGGACAGTTTTCAGCAAGTTGCAATGTTGAAATACAGAAATAAACACTTTTCCAAAAAAAAGCTCTAAATCATGTTGAAACACAGAAATAAGCACTTTTCAAAAACAAGCTCCAAATCATGTTGAAATAGAGAAATTTACACTTTTCCAAAAACAAGCTCCAAATCATGTTGAAATACAGAAATGAACACTTTTCCAAAAACAAGCTCCAAATCATGTTGAAATACAGAAATAAACACTTTTCCATAAACAAGCTCTAAATCATGTTTGATGCACTCTGTAAGTAAATTTTATTTCAGTACTGTTTAATCAGGATGGTAGGAACACTGTGGACAGTTTTCAGCAAGTTGCAACGTTGAAATACAGAAATAAACACTTTTCCAAAAACAAGCACTAAATCATGTTGAAAAACAGAAAAAACAGTTTTCCATAAACAAGTTCTAAATCATGTTGAAATACAGAAATGAACACTTTTCCAAAAACAAGCTCCAAATCATGTTGAAATACAGAAATGAACACTTTTCCAAAAACAAGCTCCAAATCATGTTGAAATACAGAAATAAACACTTTTCCATAAACAAGCTCTAAATCATGTTTAATGCACTCTGTAAATAAATTTTATTTCAGTACTGTTTAATCAGGATGATAGGAACACTTGTGGACAGTTTTCAGCAAGTTGCAACGTTGAAATACAGAAATAAACACTTTTCCAAAAACAAGCACTAAATCATGTTGAAAAACAGAAAAAACAGTTTTCCATAAACAAGTTCTAAATCATGTTGAAATACAGAAATGAACACTTTTCCAAAAACAAGCTCCAAATCATGTTGAAATACAGAAATAAACACTTTTCCATAAACAAGCTCTAAATCATGTTTGATGCACTCTGTAAATACATTTTATTTCAGTACTGTTTAATCAGGATGATAGGAACACTTGTGGACAGTTTTCAGCAAGTTGCAACGTTGAAATACAGAAATAAACACTTTTCCAAAAACAAGCACTAAATCATGTTGAAAAACAGAAAAAACAGTTTTCCATAAACAAGCTCTAAATCATGTTGAAATACAGAAATAGGCACTTTTCAAAAACAAGCTCCAAATCATGTTGAAATACAGAAATAAACACTTTTCCATAAACAAGCTCTAAATCATGTTTGATGCACTCTGTAAGTACATTTTATTTCAGTACTGTTTAATCAGGATGATAGGAACACTGTGGACAGTTTTCAGCAAGTTGCAACATTGAAATACAGAAATAAACACTTTTCCAAAAACAAGCTCTAAATCATGTTGAAACACAGAAATAAGCACTTTTCAAAAACAAGCTCCAAATCATGTTGAAATAGAGAAATTTACACTTTTCCAAAAACAAGCTCCAAATCATGTTGAAATACAGAAATGAACACTTTTCCAAAAACAAGCTCCAAATCATGTTGAAATACAGAAATGAACACTTTTCCATAAACAAGCTCTAAATCATGTTTGATGCACTCTGTAAGTAAATTTTATTTCAGTACTGTTTAATCAGGATGGTAAGAACACTGTGGACAGTTTTCAGCAAGTTGCAACATTGAAATACAGAAATAAACACTTTTCCAAAAACAAGCTCTAAATCATGTTGAAAAACAGAAAAAACAGTTTTCCATAAACAAGCTCTAAATCATGTTTGATGCACTCTGTAAGTAAATTTTATTTCAGTACTGTTTAATCAGGATGATAGGAACACTGTGGACAGTTTTCAGCAAGTTGCAACGTTGAAATACAGAAATAAACACTTTTCCAAAAACAAGCACTAAATCATGTTGAAAAACAGTTTTCCATAAACAAGCTCTAAATCATGTTTGATGCACTCTGTAAGTACATTTTATTTCAGTACTGTTTAATCAGGATGATAGGAACACTGTGGACAGTTTTCAGCAAGTTGCAACATTGAAATACAGAAATAAACACTTTTCCAAAAACAAGCTCTAAATCATGTTGAAACACAGAAATAAGCACTTTTCAAAAACAAGCTCCAAATCATGTTGAAATAGAGAAATTTACACTTTTCCAAAAACAAGCTCCAAATCATGTTGAAATACAGAAATGAACACTTTTCCAAAAACAAGCTCCAAATCATGTTGAAATACAGAAATGAACACTTTTCCAAAAACAAGCTCCAAATCATGTTGAAATACAGAAATAAACACTTTTCCATAAACAAGCTCTAAATCATGTTTGATGCACTCTGTAAATAAATTTTATTTCAGTACTGTTTAATCAGGATGATAGGAACACTGTGGACAGTTTTCAGCAAGTTGCAACGTTGAAATACAGAAATAAACACTTTTCCAAAAACAAGCACTAAATCATGTTGAAAAACAGAAAAAACAGTTTTCCATAAACAAGCTCTAAATCATGTTGAAATACAGAAATAGGCACTTTTCAAAAACAAGCTCCAAATCATGTTGAAATACAGAAATAAACACTTTTCCATAAACAAGCTCTAAATCATGTTTGATGCACTCTGTAAGTACATTTTATTTCAGTACTGTTTAATCAGGATGATAGGAACACTGTGGACAGTTTTCAGCAAGTTGCAACATTGAAACACAGAAATAAGCACTTTTCAAAAACAAGCTCCAAATCATGTTGAAATAGAGAAATTTACACTTTTCCAAAAACAAGCTCCAAATCATGTTGAAATACAGAAATGAACACTTTTCCAAAAACAAGCTCCAAATCATGTTGAAATACAGAAATAAACACTTTTCCATAAACAAGCTCTAAATCATGTTTGATGCACTCTGTAAATAAATTTTATTTCAGTACTGTTTAATCAGGATGATAGGAACACTGTGGACAGTTTTCAGCAAGTTGCAACATTGAAACACAGAAATAAGCACTTTTCAAAAACAAGCTCCAAATCATGTTGAAATAGAGAAATTTACACTTTTCCAAAAACAAGCTCCAAATCATGTTGAAATACAGAAATGAACACTTTTCCAAAAACAAGCTCCAAATCATGTTGAAATACAGAAATAAACACTTTTCCATAAACAAGCTCTAAATCATGTTTGATGCACTCTGTAAATAAATTTTATTTCAGTACTGTTTAATCAGGATGATAGGAACACTGTGGACAGTTTTCAGCAAGTTGCAATGTTGAAATACAGAAATAAACACTTTTCCAAAAACAAGCACTAAATCATGTTGAAAAACAGAAAAAACAGTTTTCCATAAACAAGCTCTAAATCATGTTGAAATACAGAAATAGGCACTTTTCAAAAACAAGCTCCAAATCATGTTGAAATACAGAAATAAACACTTTTCCATAAACAAGCTCTAAATCATGTTTGATGCACCCTGTAAGTAAATTTTATTTCAGTACTGTTTTATCAGGATGATAGGAATACTGTGGACAGTTTTCAGCAAGTTGCAACATTGAAATACAGAAATAAACACTTTTCCAAAAACAAGCTCTAAATCATGTTGAAACACAGAAATAAGCACTTTTCAAAAACAAGCTCCAAATCATGTTGAAATAGAGAAATTTACACTTTTCCAAAAACAAGCTCCAAATCATGTTGAAATACAGAAATGAACACTTTTCCAAAAACAAGCTCCAAATCATGTTGAAATACAGAAAAAAAACACTTTTCCATAAACAAGCTCTAAATCATGTTTGATGCACTCTGTAAGTAAATTTTATTTCAGTACTGTTTAACCTGTCTAGGATCAGCGTGGCGCTAGCGGCACACCCCCCCCCCCACTGAAAAACCAGTGCCGCGAAATTCAAAAAAAATATTTTTTTTAAATATTTAACTTTCACACATTAAAGTCCAATACAGCTAATGAAAGACACAGATCTTGTGAATCCAGTCAACATTTCCGATTTTTAAAATGTTTTACAGGGAAGACACAATATGTAAAGATATACATCTATTACCTAAAAACACATTAGCATAGTCCACCATCTTTTATTTGTCCACCAACACCAGTAGCCATCACCAATTTGGCTAAACTAAGATATTTATAGCCCCTAACCAACAAAAAAACTCATTAGATGACAGTCTGATAACATATTTATGGTATGGGATAGGTTTTGTTAGAAAAAAGTGCATATTTCAGGTATATGGCATAGTTTACAATTGCACCCACCGTCACAAATGGACTAGAATAATTACAATGAGCAACGTGTTTACCTAACTACTAATCATCAAACATTTCGTAAAAATACACAGCATACACGAATCGAAAGACACAGATCCTGTGAATACAGACAATATTTCAGATTTTCTAAGTGTCTTACAGCGAAAACACAATAAATCGTTATATTAGCTTAGCACATAGCAATTAGCAGCCCAGCATTGATTCTAGCCAAAGTGAGCGATAAAAGTCAACATCGCCAAAAGATATTAATTTTTTCACTAACCTTCTCAGAATTCTTCCGATGACACTCCTGTAACATCACATTACAACATGCATATACAGTTTGATCGAAAATGTTTATATTTAGCCACCAAAATCATGGTTAGACAATGTGAAATGTAGACAAGCTGGTAAAGAAAAAGTCCTTGCGCCACTTAGACAGTGATCTACTCTTATACATAAATACTCATAAACGTGACTAAAAAATATAGGGTGGACAGGGATTGATAGACAATTTAATTCTTAATACAATTGCGTTATTACATTTTTTAATTTATCCTTACTTTTCAATACAGTTTGCGCCAAGCGAAGCTACGTCAAAAAACATGGCGTCCTAAGCCACTAAAATGTTTCGACAGAAACACGATTTATCATAATAAAAATGTCCTACCTTGAGCTGTTCTTCCATCAGTATCTTGGGCAAAGGATCCTTTCTTGGGAGAAATCGTCTTTTGGTGGAAAGCTGTCCTCTTGCCATGTGGAAATGTCAACTGCGTTCGGGATGAACTGAAAAGCGTGCCCAACTTTTCACATCGTTGCAAAATAAATGTCCCAAAATCGCACTAAACGGATATAAATTGCTATAAAACGCTTTAAATTAACTACCTTATGATGTTTTTAACTCCTATAACGAGTGAAAAGATGACCGGAGAAATATAACAGGCTAAACTAACGCTTGGAACAGGAGCGGGTCGGTGTCCAGCACGCGCGTTACGCAGCAAGGAAAGACTTGCTAGCTACAGGTTTTTTTGATTTATAGGGCCTGTGAACGCGCAATCGACCCCATTGGAATCGTCATCACGTAAAGGCATCCAGGGGAAGACGTAAGAAGTGTCCGTATAGTCATAGCAATGACAGTGCCCTTTTAACTGACTTCAGAAGAGTGGCCAACATTTCTCAAATCTGACTCCATGTCAGGGAAATTGCTGTAGAATGGGCTCTGTTCCACTTAGAGACAAAATTTCAACTCCTATAGAAACTATAGACTGTTTTCTATCCAATAATAATAATAATATGCATATTGTACGATCAAGGATTTTGTGGGAAGCCGTTTCAAAAATTAGCCAAATTAGCATAAATAGTCTAAACAGCGCCCCCATCCCCAACAGGTTAACCTGTCTAGAATCAGCGTGCCGCTAGCGGCACACCCCCCCCCCCCCACTGAAAAACCAGTGCCGCGAAATTCCAAAAAAATTTTTTTTTTAAATATTTAACTTTCACACATTAAAGTCCAATACAGCTAATGAAAGACACAGATCTTGTGAATCCAGTCAACATGTCCGATTTTTAAAATGTTTTACAGGGAAGACACAATATGTAAAGATGTACATCTATTACCTAAAAACACATTAGCATAATCCACCATCTTTTATTTGTCCACCAACACCAGTAGCCATCACCAATTCGGCTAAACTAAGATATTTATAGCCCCTAACCAACAAAAAAACTCATCAGATGACAGTCTGATAACATATTTATGGTATGGGATAGGTTTTGTTAGAAAAAAGTGCATATTTCAGGTAGATGGCATAGGTTACAATTGCACCCACCGTCACAAATGGAATAGAAAAACTACATTGAGCAACGTGTTTACCTACTTACTAATCATCAAACATTTCGTAAAAATACACAGCATACACGAATCGAAAGACACAGATCCTGTGAATACAGACAATATTTCAGATTTTCTAAGTGTCTTACAGCGAAAACACAATAAATCGTTATATTAGCATAGCACATAGCACATAGCAGCCCAGCATTGATTCTAGCCAAAGTGAGCGATAACGTCAACATCGCCAAAAATATATTAATTTTTTCACTAACCTTCTCAGAATTCTTCCGATGACACTCCTGTAACATCATATTACACAATCCATATAGAGTTTGATCGAAAAGGTTTATATTTAGCCACCAAAATCATGGTTAGACAATGTGAAATGTAGCTCAGCTGGTCAGAAAATGTCCTTGCGCCACTTAGACAGTGATCTACTCTTATACATAAATACTCATAAACGTGACTAAAAAATATAGGGTGGACAGGGATTGATAGACAATTTAATTCTTAATACAATTGCGGAATTACATTTTTTAATTTATCCTTACTTTTCAATACAGTTTGCGCCAAGCGAAGCTACGTCAAAAAACATGGCGTCCTAAGCCACTAAAATGTTTCGACAGAAACACGATTTATCATAATAAAAATGTCCTACTTTGAGCTGTTCTTCCATCAGTATCTTGGGCAAAGGATCCTTTCTTGGGAGTAATCGTCTTTTGGTGGAAAGCTGTCCTCTTGCCATGTGGAAATGCCAACTGCGTTCGGGATGAACTGAAAAGCGTGCCCAGCTATTCACATCGTTTCAAAAATAAATGTCCCAAAATCGCACTAAACGGATATAAATTGCTATAAAACGCTTTAAATTAACTACCTTATGATGTTTTTAACTCCTATAACGAGTGAAAAGATGACCGGAGAAATATAACAGGCTAAACTAACGCTTGGAACAGGAGCGGTCGGTGTCCTCCACGCGCGTTACGCACCAAGAAAAGACTTGCTAGCTACAGGGTTTTTTCATTTGTAGTGCCTGTGAACGCGCAATCGACCCCATTGGAATCGTCATCACGTAAAGGCATCCAGGGGAAGACGTAAGAAGTGTCCGTATAGTCATAGCAATAACAGTGCCCTTTTAACTGACTTCAGAACAGTGGCCAACATTTCTGAAATCTGACTCCATGTCAGGGAAATTGCTGTAGAATGGGCTCTGTTCCACTTAGAGACAAAATTTCAACTCCTATAGAAACTATAGACTGTTTTCTATCCAATAATAATAATAATATGCATATTGTACGATCAAGGATTTTGTGGGAAGCCGTTTCAAAAATTAGCCAAATTAGCATAAATAGTCTCAACAGCGCCCCCATCCTCAACAGGTTAATTTCTCTAATTCACCATGATTTGGAGCTTGTTTTTGGAAAAGTGTTCATTTCTGTATTTCAACATGATTTGGAGCTTGTATTTGGAAAAGTGTTTATTTCTGTATTCCAATATTGCAACTTGCTGAAACCTGTCCACAGTGTTCCTATCATCCAGTTCTAACAGTACTGGGAAAAAATCACAGAGTGCTGAAAACATGATTTAGAGCTTGTTTATGAAAAAGTGTTTTTTCTGTATTTCAACATGATTTGGAGCTTGTTTATGAAAAAGTGTTTATTTCTGTATTTCACCATGATTTGGAGCTTGTTTTTGGAAAAGTGTTAATTTCTGTATTTCATCATGATTTAGAGCTTGTTTTTGGAAAAGTGTTTATTTCTGTATTCCAATATTGCAACTTGCTGAAAACTGTCCACAGTGTTCCTATCATCCAGTTCTAACAGTACTGGGGAAAAAATCACTTACAGAGTGCTTCAAACATGATTTAGACCTTGTTTTTGGAAAAGTGTTAATTTCTGTATTTCAACATGATTTAGAGCTTGTTTTTAGAAAAGTGTTCATTTCTGTATTTCAACATGATTTAGAGCTTGTTTTTGGAAAAGTGTTTATTTCTGTATTTCAACATGATTTGGAGCTTGTTTTTGGAAAAGTGTTTATTTCTGTATTCCAATATTGCAACTTGCTGAAAACTGTCCACAGTGTTCCTATCATTCAGTTCTAACAGTACTGGAAAAAAATCACTTACAGAGTGCTTCAAACATGATTTCGAGCTTGTTCATGAAAAAGTGTTTATTTCTGTATTTCACCATGATTTGGAGCTTGTTTTTGGAAAAGTGTTAACCTCTACAGAGTACCTAACCCGGATCCGGGAGCACCCCCCACACCCCCCACACTGATTAGCATCGCTAGCATAGCGTCACAATTAAATAGTAGCATCTAAATATCATTAAATCACAAGTCCAAGACACCCAATGAAAGACACAGATCTTGTGAATAAAACCACCATTTCAGATTTTTTAAATGTTTTACAGGGAAGACACAATATGTAAATCTATTAGCTAAACACGTTAGCAAAATGACACCATTTTCTTACTCCAACAGTTTCTTACTCCATCAGGTGCTATCACCAATTCGGCTAAACTAAGATATTGATAGCCACTAACCAACAAAAAAATTCTTAAGATGACAGTCTGATAACATATTTATGGTATAGCATAGTTTTTTTTTTTTAAATGTGCATTTTTCAGGTATAAATCACAGTTCTACATTGCAGCTGCAATCTGATATAGTGCTGATGCAGCTAGAACAATTACAGAGACCAACGTTATATAACTAATTACTTGTCTTAAAACATTTCAGAAAAAATACACAGCGTACAGACATTGAAAGCCCAACATCTGGTGAATCCAAACAATATTTCAGATTTTTTAAATGTTTTATAGCGAAATTAGCATAACTAGCTAATTAGCATAACCAGGCCAGCCAAAACCAGCTGGACGCGCGCGACCAGTTCACATGCACGACAGATATATGAAATAACATCGTAAATTGGGTCTTACTATTGCTGGTCTTTCATCAGAATGTTGATCAAGGTGTCCTTAGTCCTGATGAGTCGTTCAATCCATTCACAATGGCAACTTCCCCTCTTCATTTAGCCTGGGTACTGGTCGACTGGCACGGTCCATGTCCAAAGTTAAAAAACTCAAAGAACGGAACACGGCAAAACTCCCGAAAAAATTCTAATAATCTGATTAAACTATATTGAAAAAACATACATTACGGTGATATGGTCACATGTATGAAACAAACTTCGACACGGAGATAGTTTTCATCCGTAACGTCAGCATAACAAAAGACAATGCCACCTCTGAAAACGCGCATCTCAGAAACCGGAAGTTGTCGGTCACGCTAAAGAAATAGCTCTTATTTCACGTCAGTACAAGATAAACAAAAAATTTCTCCTCTGACGTCTTCCAGACACCCAGAGGAAGAAGAAGGAAGTGTCATTCGGGTCATAGGTCGCGTGACCATATATAGGCAGAGCTTTGAAGCGAGCATACACATCTTGCAATCTTTTTCTGGCTCAGGGAAAGTGCTGTGAAATGACCTGTGTTTGACTCAGAGACTCAATTGGAACGGTTTTAGAAACCATAGCTTGTTTTCTATCCAATGCCATATGGTTATATGCATATAGTAACAGCAATAATTGAATAAGAGGCAGTTTAGTCTGTAGAGGCAATTATGCTAATGCGAAACAGCACCCCCTGTATTCTCAAGAAGTTAATTTCTGTATTTCATCACGATTTAGAGCTTGTTTTTGGAAAAGTGTTTATTTCTGTATTCCAATATTGCAACTTGCTGGAAACTGTCCACAGTGTTCCTATCATCCAGTTCTAACAGTACTGGAAAAAAATCACAGAGTGCTGAAAACATGATTTAGAGCTTGTTTATGAAAAAGTGTTTTTTCTGTATTTCAACATGATTTGGAGCTTGTTTTTGGAAAAGTGTTAATTTCTGTATTTCAACATGATTTAGAGCTTGTTTTTAGAAAAGTGTTAATTTCTGTATTTCAACATGATTTAGAGCTTGTTTTTGGAAAAGTGTTTATTTCTGTATTTCAACATGATTTGGAGCTTGTTTTTGGAAAAGTGTTTATTTCTGTATTCCAATATTGCAACTTGCTGAAACCTGTCCACAGTGTTCCTATCATCCAGCTCTAACAGTACCGGAAAAAAAATCACTTACAGAGTGCTGAAAACATGATTTAGAGCTTGTTTATGAAAAAGTGTTTTTTCTGTATTTCAACATGATTTGGAGCTTGTTAATGAAAAAGTGTTTATTTCTGTATTTCACCATGATTTGGAGCTTGTTTTTGGAAAAGTGTTAATTTCTCTATTTCACCATGATTTGGAGCTTGTTTTTGGAAAAGTGTTTATTTCTGTATTCCAATATTGCAACTTGCTGAAACCTGTCCACAGTGTTCCTATCATCCAGTTCTAACAGTACTGGGAAAAAATCACAGAGTGCTGAAAACATGATTTAGAGCTTGTTTATGAAAAAGTGTTTTTTCTGTATTTCAACATGATTTGGAGCTTGTTTATGAAAAAGTGTTTATTTCTGTATTTCACCATGATTTGGAGCTTGTTTTTGGAAAAGTGTTAATTTCTGTATTTCATCATGATTTAGAGCTTGTTTTTGGAAAAGTGTTTATTTCTGTATTCCAATATTGCAACTTGCTGAAAACTGTCCACAGTGTTCCTATCATCCAGTTCTAACAGTACTGGGGAAAAAATCACTTACAGAGTGCTTCAAACATGATTTAGAGCTTGTTTTTAGAAAAGTGTTCATTTCTGTATTTCAACATGATTTAGAGCTTGTTTTTGGAAAAGTGTTTATTTCTGTATTTCAACATGATTTGGAGCTTGTTTTTGGAAAAGTGTTTATTTCTCTATTCCAATATTGCAACTTGCTGAAAACTGTCCACAGTGTTCCTATCATCCAGTTCTAACAGTACTGGAAAAAAATCACTTACAGTGCTTCAAACATGATTTCGATTGTTCATGAAAAAGTGTTTATTTCTGTATTTCACCATGATTTGGAGCTTGTTTTTGGAAAAGTGTTAATTTCTGTATTTCATCACGATTTAGAGCTTGTTTTTGGAAAAGTGTTTATTTCTGTATTCCAATATTGCAACTTGCTGGAAACTGTCCACAGTGTTCCTATCATCCAGTTCTAACAGTACTGGAAAAAAATCACAGAGTGCTGAAAACATGATTTAGAGCTTGTTTATGAAAAAGTGTTTTTTCTGTATTTCAACATGATTTGGAGCTTGTTTTTGGAAAAGTGTTAATTTCTGTATTTCAACATGATTTAGAGCTTGTTTTTAGAAAAGTGTTCATTTCTGTATTTCAACATGATTTAGAGCTTGTTTTTGGAAAAGTGTTTATTTCTGTATTTCAACATGATTTGGAGCTTGTTTTTGGAAAAGTGTTTATTTCTGTATTCCAATATTGCAACTTGCTGAAACCTGTCCACAGTGTTCCTATCATCCAGCTCTAACAGTACCGGAAAAAAAATCACTTACAGAGTGCTGAAAACATGATTTAGAGCTTGTTTATGAAAAAGTGTTTTTTCTGTATTTCAACATGATTTGGAGCTTGTTAATGAAAAAGTGTTTATTTCTGTATTTCACCATGATTTGGAGCTTGTTTTTGGAAAAGTGTTAATTTCTCTATTTCACCATGATTTGGAGCTTGTTTTTGGAAAAGTGTTTATTTCTGTATTCCAATATTGCAACTCTCTGAAACCTGTCCACAGTGTTCCTATCATCCAGTTCTAACAGTACTGGGGAAAAAATCACTTACAGAGTGCTTCAAACATGATTTAGAGCTTGTTTATGGAAAAGTGTTTATTTCTGTATTTCAACATGATTTGGGGCTTGTTTATGAAAAAGTGTTTATTTCTGTATTTCAACATGATTTAGAGCTTGTTTATGGAAAAGTGTTTATTTCTGTATTCCAATATTGCAACTTGCTGAAAACTGTCCACAGTGTTCCTATCATCCAGTTCTAACAGTACTGGGGGAAAAAATCACTTACAGAGTGCTGAAAACATGATTTATAGCTTGTTTATGAAAAAGTGTTTATTTCTGTATTTCAACGTGATTTGGAGCTTGTTTATGAAAAAGTGTTTATTTCTGTATTTCACCATGATTTGGAGCTTGTTTTTGGAAAAGTGTTCATTTCTGTATTTCAACATGATTTGGAGCTTGTTTTTGGAAAAGTGTTTATTTCTGTATTCCAATATTGCAACTTGCTAAAAACTGTCCACAGTGTTCCTATCATCCAGTTCTAACAGTACTGGGGAAAAAAATCACTTACAGAGTGCTTCAAACATGATTTAGAGCTTGTTTATGAAAAAGTGTTTATTTCTGTATTTCAACATGATTTGGAGCTTGTTTATGAAAAAGTGTTTATTTCTGTCTTCCAATTTTGCAACTTGCTGAAAACTGTCCACAGTGTTCCTATCATCCAGTTCTAACAGTACTGGGAAAAAAATCACTTACAGACTGCTTCAAACATGATTTAGAGCTTGTTTATGAAAAAGTGTTTATTTCTGTATTTCAACTTGATTTAGAGCTTGTTTTTGGAAAAGTGTTAATTTCTGTATTTCATCATGATTTAGAGCTTGTTTTTGGAAAAGTGTTTCTTTCTGTATTCCAATATTGCAACTTGCTGAAAACTGTCCACAGTGTTCCTATCATCCAGTTCTAACAGTACTGGGGGGAAAAATCACATACAGAGTGCTTCAAACATGATTTAGAGCTTGTTTATGAAAATGTGTTTATTTCTGTATTTCAACTTGATTTGGAGCTTGTTTATGAAAAAGTGTTTATTTCTGTATTTCAACATGATTTAGAGCTTGTTTTTGGAAAAGTGTTAATTTCTGTATTTCATCATGATTTAGAGCTTGTTTTTGGAAAAGTGTTTCTTTCTGTATTCCAATATTGCAACTTGCTGAAAACTGTCCACAGTGTTCCTATCATCCAGTTCTAACAGTACTGGGGAAAAAATCACTTACAGAGTGCTTCAAACATGATTTAGAGCTTGTTTATGGAAAAGTGTTTATTTCTGTATTTCAACATGATTTGGAGCTTGTTTATGAAAAAGTGTTTATTTCTGTATTTCAACATGATTTAGAGCTTGTTTTTGGAAAAGTGTGTATTTCTGTATTTCAACATGATTTAGAGCTTGTTTTTGGAAAAGTGTTCATTTCGGTATTTCAACATGATTTAGAGCTTGTTTTTGGAAAAGTGTTTATTTCTGTATTTCAACATGATTTGGAGCTTGTTTTTGGAAAAGTGTTTATTTCTGTATTCCAATATTGCAACTTGCTGAAACCTGTCCACAGTGTTCCTATCATCCAGCTCTAACAGTACTGGGAAAATAATCACTTACAGAGTGCTGAAAACATGATTTAGAGCTTGTTTATGAAAAAGTGTTTATTTCTGTATTTCAACATGATTTGGAGCTTGTTTTTGGAAAAGTGTTCATTTCTGTATTTCAACATGATTTAGAGCTTGTTTTTGGAAAAGTGTTAATTTCTCTATTTCAACATAATTTGGAGCTTGTTCATGAAAAAGTGTTTATTTCTGTATTCCAATTTTGCAAAATGGCTGAAAACTGTCCACAGTGTTCCTATCATCCAGTTCTAACAGTACTGGAAGAAAAATCACGTACAGAGTGCTGAAAACATGATTTAGAGCTTGTTTATGAAAAAGTGTTAATTTCTGTATTTCAACATGATTTGGAGCTTGTTTATGAAAAAGTGTTTATTTCTGTATTCCAATTTTGCAACTTGCTGAAAACTGTCCACAGTGTTCCTATCATCCAGTTCTAACAGAACTGTGGAAAAAATCACTTACAGAGTGCTTCAAACATGATTTAGAGCTTGTTTATGAAAAAGTATTTATTTTTGTATTTCAACATGATTTGGAGCTTGTTTATGAATAAGTGTTTATCCTGTTTGGGCTGCAAGCCCGAAATCGGAACGACAATGACAACAGCTGCAGGGCGCGAAATTCAAAATCTATTTTTTAAAAATATTTAACTTTTACACATTAACAAGTCCAATACATCATTTGAAAGATAAACATCTTGTCAATCCAGCCAACATGTCCGATATTTTAAATGTTTTACAGAGAAAACACCACATATATTTATGTTAGCTCACCACCAAATACAAAAGTGGACAGACACGTATGGATATGATTATGATGTATGAATTATGATTCAAGTAGCATGCACAAGCCAACCGAAATAAACTAAAACCAACCTAAAGAGCCCAGAAAAAACTACCTCAGATGACAGTCATATAACATGTTACACAATAAATCTATATTTTGTTCATAAAAAGTGCATATTTTAGCTATAAATCAGTTTTACATTGATGCTACCATAAATGCTAACACATAGCTAGAGTCTGAATCCAGACGGGAGTAGCCAGAGAAAATACATACACCAACGTCGGCTACTAATTACACCTCATAAAACATTTCAGAAAAACATATGGTGGATAGCTAATGAAAGACAGATATCGTGTGAATAAAGCCAACATTTCCGATTTTTGAAGTGTTTTACAGCGAAAACACAATACATCGTTATATTAGCTAACAACATAAGCTAGCATAAGACAGCACTAGCATTGGTCAAGCGCTAGCCTAGCACAGTTAGCCCAGTTAGCACAGCACAGCTCGACAGATATATGAAAAAGCATCCCAAATTGGGTCTTATCTTTGTTGATATTCCATCAGAATGTTGTAACGGGGTCCAATGTCCAGTAGAGTCTTTAGTTGGGTTCCAGAATGAATTATTTCCCTCTTTGGTTAGCAAGCACAATAGCATTGCGGCGCTACTCTGCCTTTCTTCAAAATATTCTTCCGTCGTATCACATCTAAAGTCCAGAATAAATTGCAATAATATAATTAAAGTATATTGAAAAAACATACTTTAGGATGATTTTGTGACATGTATCAAATAATATCGTAGTCAGAGATCATATTCACCGTTATCTACCTTCTTCCAGAAGCCGAGACCAAATTCTGCTTCGCGCCCGGAATTTTTTTTTAACTGCGCAGGTCTCACAAGAAGGTGTGTTATTCAGTCCATGGACGAGATATTCGACTCCTATCAATTCTCACTTCCGCATTACAGCCTGATGAAGGCGTGTGACGTGTTTCTATGGTCCTAAGTCAAATGGTATTTTTTATAGAGAAGGTCTTAAAGAGACACATCGCATTTTGGAAATCTCAATTCGGCTGGGAAAATGGCTGTAAAAATATTTCTGTTCGACTTAGAGAAACAATTCAAACCTTTTTAGAAACTATAGACTGTTATCTATCCAACAGTAGTAAATATATGCATATTGTAAAATAAAAAGTTTCTTAGGAGGCCGTTTGAAAATGTGCACATATTTTCCAGTTTTTTCAATATTCAGCTTGCAGCCCAAACAGGTTATTTCTGTATTTCACCATGATTTGGAGCTTGTTTTTGGAAAAGTGTTTATTTCTGTATTTCAACATGATTTGGAGCTTGTTTTTGGAAAAGTGTGTATTTCTGTATGTCAACATGATTTAGAGCTTGTTTTTGGAAAAGTGTTAATTTCTGTATTTCAACATGATTTGGAGCTTGTTTTTGGAAAAGTGCTTATTTCTGTATTCCAATATTGCAACTTGCTGAAAACTCTGCACAGTGTTCCTATCATCCAGTTCTAACAGTACTGGAAAAAAATCACTTACAGAGTGCTGAAAACATGATTTAGAGCTTGTTTATGGAAAAGTGTTAATTTCTGTATTTCAACATGATTTAGAGCTTGTTTTTGGAAAAGTGTTCATTTCGGTATTTCAACATGATTTAGAGCTTGTTTTTGGAAAAGTGTTTATTTCTGTATTTCAACATGATTTGGAGCTTGTTTTTGGAAAAGTGTTTATTTCTGTATTCCAATATTGCAACTTGCTGAAAACTGTCCACAGTGTTCCTATCATCCAGTTCTAACAGTACTGGGGAAAAAAATCACTTACAGAGTGCTTCAAACATGATTTAGAGCTTGTTTATGGAAAAGTGTTTATTTCTGTATTTCAACATGATTTGGAGCTTGTTTATGAAAAAGTGTTTATTTCTGTATTTCAACATGATTTAGAGCTTGTTTTTGGAAAAGTGTTAATTTCTGTATTTCAACATGATTTAGAGCTTGTTTTTGGAAAAGTGTTCATTTCGGTAGTTCAACATGATTTAGAGCTTGTTTTTGGAAAAGTGTTTATTTCTGTATTTCAACATGATTTGGAGCTTGTTTTTGGAAAAGTGTTTATTTCTGTATTCCAATATTGCAACTTGCTGAAAACTGTCCACAGTGTTCCTATCATCCAGTTCTAACAGTACTGGAAAAAAATCACTTACAGAGTGCTGAAAACATGATTTAGAGCTTGTTTATGAAAAAGTGTTTTTTCTGTATTTCAACATGATTTGGAGCTTGTTTATGAAAAAGTGTTTATTTCTGTATTTCACCATGATTTGGAGCTTGTTTTTGGAAAAGTGTTAATTTCTGTATTTCATCATGATTTAGAGCTTGTTTTTGGAAAAGTGTTTATTTCTGTATTCCAATATTGCAACTTGCTGAAAACTGTCCACAGTGTTCCTATCATCCAGTTCTAACAGTACTGGGGAAAAAATCACTTACAGAGTGCTTCAAACATGATTTAGAGCTTGTTTATGGAAAAGTGTTTATTTCTGTTTGGGCTGCAAGCCCGAAATCGGAACGACAATGACAACAGCTGCAGGGCGCGAAATTCAAAATCTATTTTTTAAAAATATTTAACTTTTAAACATTAACAAGTCCAATACATCATTTGAAAGATAAACATCTTGTCAATCCAGCCAACATGTCCGATTTTTTAAATGTTTTACAGAGAAAACACCACATATATTTATGTTAGCTCACCACCAAATACAAAAGTGGACAGACACGTATGGATATGATTATGATGTATGAATTATGATTCAAGTAGCATGCACAAGCCAACCGAAATAAACTAAAACCAACCTAAAGAGCCCAGAAAAAACTACCTCAGATGACAGTCATATAACATGTTACACAATAAATCTATATTTTGTTCATAAAAATGCATATTTTAGCTATAAATCAGTTTTACATTGATGCTACCATAAATGCTAACACATAGCTAGAGTCTGAATCCAGACGGGAGTAGCCAGAGAAAATACATACACCAACGTCGGCTACTAATTACACCTCATAAAACATTTCAGAAAAACATATGGTGGATAGCTAATGAAAGACAGATATCGTGTGAATAAAGCCAACATTTCCGATTTTTGAAGTGTTTTACAGCGAAAACACAATACATCGTTATATTAGCTAACAACATAAGCTAGCATAAGACAGCACTAGCATTGGTCAAGCGCTAGCCTAGCACAGTTAGCCCAGTTAGCACAGCACAGCTCGACAGATATATGAAAAAGCATCCCAAATTGGGTCTTATCTTTGTTGATATTCCATCAGAATGTTGTAACGGGGTCCAATGTCCAGTAGAGTCTTTAGTTGGGTTCCAGAATGAATTATTTCCCTCTTTGGTTAGCAAGCACAATAGCATTGCGGCGCTACTCTGCCTTTCTTCAAAATATTCTTCCGTCGTATCACATCTAAAGTCCAGAATAAATTGCAATAATATAATTAAAGTATATTGAAAAAACATACTTTAGGATGATTTTGTGACATGTATCAAATAATATCGTAGTCAGAGATCATATTCACCGTTATCTACCTTCTTCCAGAAGCCGAGACCAAATTCTGCTTCGCGCCCGGAATTTTTTTTTAACTGCGCAGGTCTCACAAGAAGGTGTGTTATTCAGTCCATGGACGAGATATTCGACTCCTATCAATTCTCACTTCCGCATTACAGCCTGATGAAGGCGTGTGACGTGTTTCTATGGTCCTAAGTCAAATGGCCTTTTATAGAGAAGGTCTTAAAGAGACACATCGCATTTTGGAAATCTCAATTCGGCTGGGAAAATGGCTGTAAAAATATTTCTGTTCGACTTAGAGAAACAATTCAAACCTTTTTAGAAACTATAGACTGTTATCTATCCAACAGTAGTAAATATATGCATATTGTAAAATAAAAAGTTTCTTAGGAGGCCGTTTGAAAATGTGCACATATTTTCCAGTTTTTTCAATATTCAGCTTGCAGCCCAAACAGGTTATTTCTGTATTTCACCATGATTTGGAGCTTGTTTTTGGAAAAGTGTTTATTTCTGTATTTCAACATGATTTGGAGCTTGTTTTTGGAAAAGTGTGTATTTCTGTATTTCAACATGATTTAGAGCTTGTTTTTGGAAAAGTGTTAATTTCTGTATTTCAACATGATTTGGAGCTTGTTTTTGGAAAAGTGCTTATTTCTGTATTCCAATATTGCAACTTGCTGAAAACTCTGCACAGTGTTCCTATCATCCAGTTCTAACAGTACTGGAAAAAAATCACTTACAGAGTGCTGAAAACATGATTTAGAGCTTGTTTATGGAAAAGTGTTAATTTCTGTATTTCAACATGATTTAGAGCTTGTTTTTGGAAAAGTGTTCATTTCGGTATTTCAACATGATTTAGAGCTTGTTTTTGGAAAAGTGTTTATTTCTGTATTTCAACATGATTTGGAGCTTGTTTTTGGAAAAGTGTTTATTTCTGTATTCCAATATTGCAACTTGCTGAAAACTGTCCACAGTGTTCCTATCATCCAGTTCTAACAGTACTGGGGAAAAAAATCACTTACAGAGTGCTTCAAACATGATTTAGAGCTTGTTTATGGAAAAGTGTTTATTTCTGTATTTCAACATGATTTGGAGCTTGTTTATGAAAAAGTGTTTATTTCTGTATTTCAACATGATTTAGAGCTTGTTTTTGGAAAAGTGTTAATTTCTGTATTTCAACATGATTTAGAGCTTGTTTTTGGAAAAGTGTTCATTTCGGTATTTCAACATGATTTAGAGCTTGTTTTTGGAAAAGTGTTTATTTCTGTATTTCAACATGATTTGGAGCTTGTTTTTGGAAAAGTGTTTATTTCTGTATTCCAATATTGCAACTTGCTGAAAACTGTCCACAGTGTTCCTATCATCCAGTTCTAACAGTACTGGAAAAAAATCACTTACAGAGTGCTGAAAACATGATTTAGAGCTTGTTTATGAAAAAGTGTTTTTTCTGTATTTCAACATGATTTGGAGCTTGTTTATGAAAAAGTGTTTATTTCTGTATTTCACCATGATTTGGAGCTTGTTTTTGGAAAAGTGTTAATTTCTGTATTTCATCATGATTTAGAGCTTGTTTTTGGAAAAGTGTTTATTTCTGTATTCCAATATTGCAACTTGCTGAAAACTGTCCACAGTGTTCCTATCATCCAGTTCTAACAGTACTGGGGAAAAAATCACTTACAGAGTGCTTCAAACATGATTTAGAGCTTGTTTATGGAAAAGTGTTTATTTCTGTATTTCAACATGATTTGGAGCTTGTTTATGAAAAAGTGTTTATTTCTGTATTTCAACATGATTTAGAGCTTGTTTTTGGAAAAGTGTTAATTTCTGTATTTCAACATGATTTAGAGCTTGTTTTTAGAAAAGTGTTATTTTCGGTATTTCAACATGATTTAGAGCTTGTTTTTGGAAAAGTGTTTATTTCTGTATTTCAACATGATTTGGAGCTTGTTTTTGGAAAAGTGTTTATTTCTGTATTCCAATATTGCAACTTGCTGAAACCTGTCCACAGTGTTCCTATCATCCAGCTCTAACAGTACCGGAAAAAAAATCACTTACAGAGTGCTGAAAACATGATTTAGAGCTTGTTTATGAAAAAGTGTTTTTTCTGTATTTCAACATGATTTGGAGCTTGTTAATGAAAAAGTGTTTATTTCTGTATTTCACCATGATTTGGAGCTTGTTTTTGGAAAAGTGTTAATTTCTGTATTTCATCACGATTTAGAGCTTGTTTTTGGAAAAGTGTTTATTTCTGTATTCCAATATTGCAACTTGCTGGAAACTGTCCACAGTGTTCCTATCATCCAGTTCTAACAGTACTGGAAAAAAATCACAGAGTGCTGAAAACATGATTTAGAGCTTGTTTATGAAAAAGTGTTTTTTCTGTATTTCAACATGATTTGGAGCTTGTTTTTGGAAAAGTGTTAATTTCTGTATTTCAACATGATTTAGAGCTTGTTTTTAGAAAAGTGTTCATTTCTGTATTTCAACATGATTTAGAGCTTGTTTTTGGAAAAGTGTTTATTTCTGTATTTCAACATGATTTGGAGCTTGTTTTTGGAAAAGTGTTTATTTCTGTATTCCAATATTGCAACTTGCTGAAACCTGTCCACAGTGTTCCTATCATCCAGCTCTAACAGTACCGGAAAAAAAATCACTTACAGAGTGCTGAAAACATGATTTAGAGCTTGTTTATGAAAAAGTGTTTTTTCTGTATTTCAACATGATTTGGAGCTTGTTAATGAAAAAGTGTTTATTTCTGTATTTCACCATGATTTGGAGCTTGTTTTTGGAAAAGTGTTAATTTCTCTATTTCACCATGATTTGGAGCTTGTTTTTGGAAAAGTGTTTATTTCTGTATTCCAATATTGCAACTCTCTGAAACCTGTCCACAGTGTTCCTATCATCCAGTTCTAACAGTACTGGGGAAAAAATCACTTACAGAGTGCTTCAAACATGATTTAGAGCTTGTTTATGGAAAAGTGTTTATTTCTGTATTTCAACATGATTTGGGGCTTGTTTATGAAAAAGTGTTTATTTCTGTATTTCAACATGATTTAGAGCTTGTTTATGGAAAAGTGTTTATTTCTGTATTTCAACATGATTTGGAGCTTGTTTATGAAAAAGTGTTTATTCCTGTCTTCCAATTTTGCAACTTGCTGAAAACTGTCCACAGTGTTCCTATCATCCAGTTCTAACAGAACTGGGGAAAAAAATCACTTACAGAGTGCTTCAAACATGATTTAGAGTTTGTTTATGAAAAAGTGTTTTTTCTGTATTTCAACATGATTTAGAGCTTGTTTTTGGAAAAGTGTTTATTTCTGTATTTCAACATGATTTAGAGCTTGTTTTTGGAAAAGTATTTATTTCTGTATTCCAATATTGCAACTTGCTGAAAACTGTCCACAGTGTTCCTATCATCCAGTTCTAACAGTACTGGGGGAAAAAATCACTTACAGAGTGCTGAAAACATGATTTATAGCTTGTTTATGAAAAAGTGTTTATTTCTGTATTTCAACATGATTTGGAGCTTGTTTATGAAAAAGTGTTTATTTCTGTATTTCACCATGATTTGGAGCTTGTTTTTGGAAAAGTGTTCATTTCTGTATTTCAACATGATTTGGAGCTTGTTTTTGGAAAAGTGTTTATTTCTGTATTCCAATATTGCAACTTGCTAAAAACTGTCCACAGTGTTCCTATCATCCAGTTCTAACAGTACTGGGGAAAAAAATCACTTACAGAGTGCTTCAAACATGATTTAGAGCTTGTTTATGAAAAAGTGTTTATTTCTGTATTTCAACATGATTTGGAGCTTGTTTATGAAAAAGTGTTTATTTCTGTCTTCCAATTTTGCAACTTGCTGAAAACTGTCCACAGTGTTCCTATCATCCAGTTCTAACAGTACTGGGAAAAAAATCACTTACAGACTGCTTCAAACATGATTTAGAGCTTGTTTATGAAAAAGTGTTTATTTCTGTATTTCAACTTGATTTAGAGCTTGTTTTTGGAAAAGTGTTAATTTCTGTATTTCATCATGATTTAGAGCTTGTTTATGAAAAAGTGTTTATTTCTGTATTTCAACTTGATTTAGAGCTTGTTTTTGGAAAAGTGTTAATTTCTGTATTTCATCATGATTTAGAGCTTGTTTATGAAAAAGTGTTTATTTCTGTATTTCAACTTGATTTAGAGCTTGTTTTTGGAAAAGTGTTAATTTCTGTATTTCATCATGATTTAGAGCTTGTTTATGAAAAAGTGTTTATTTCTGTATTTCAACTTGATTTAGAGCTTGTTTTTGGAAAAGTGTTAATTTCTGTATTTCATCATGATTTAGAGCTTGTTTTTGGAAAAGTGTTTCTTTCTGTATTCCAATATTGCAACTTGCTGAAAACTGTCCACAGTGTTCCTATCATCCAGTTCTAACAGTACTGGGGGGAAAAATCACGTACAGAGTGCTTCAAACATGATTTAGAGCTTGTTTATGAAAATGTGTTTATTTCTGTATTTCAACTTGATTTGGAGCTTGTTTATGAAAAAGTGTTTATTTCTGTATTTCAACATGATTTAGAGCTTGTTTTTGGAAAAGTGTTAATTTCTGTATTTCATCATGATTTAGAGCTTGTTTTTGGAAAAGTGTTTCTTTCTGTATTCCAATATTGCAACTTGCT